>NC_068991.1:4057480-4059515 GCF_001194135.2 Octopus bimaculoides | reverse complement strand
TGTGTGTGTGTGTGTGTGTGTGTGTGTGTGTGTGTGTGTGTGTGTGTGTGTATACCAGAGTAAGCACATAAATGTGAAACAAAGTGGAAAAACAGTACTAAAATACCAGAGGTATTGATATGCTTTACTGAAAAGCAAGAAAAATATCACAAGAACATGAATATGGTTGTATTAAATTACCCAGGCCTATCTTTATAATAACTTATACACGTCACAAGGTTGAACAAACGATATTGAGACAAGTTGAATTATTTCGCACAGCTGGAAGACAATCGATGGTTTGTTTTCTATAGAACTTCCAAAATCTCTTTTATTCCACATGTACCGTTAGATGAATGTACTTTGAATCGTTGTGTATTGTTTAAGTACTCATCTCTATCAGTCGCATTATATGTTGGTGAGAAAATAAAGAACATGATTGGATGTTATTACTAACTTCCTGTAAAATAATAATATTGATGCCTACTATTGGTGAGCTACTTTTACCGAAATTTTTGAGTGTTGGAATGATAGTGGTTGAAGAATACAGCTTCCGCTGTCAATTGCTTCGGCATTCATACTGCGAGTTGGTTGAAAGTAATAAAATTTTATTTTATATTTGAAGATTACAGCAATTCCGTTAGATGGAATGTTATTCCATAGAATGCAGAAAGTTAGAATTTTCGCATACTGATAAATTTAACAATTGTTTTAGCATTGAGAACAGAATATTTCTTAAGAAGGCGACTGTATCGGAGAACAGTAAAATTTCATGACCAGAAATTTCAGGAAGAGAGTCACCTTAGCACATTTAATGGAGGTTTATAGCAAGCTGTTATTTTTCTAGTCCTTCCAATATGCTCCAAGTGTTAATTAACATAGTGACAGGCTATCAAAGGATAATTAATAAATGCAATATACAAATGAGACACCTCGAAACAACGTCAGAAATGAAACGCGGAAAGTTTTGCTCGGCAATTCGTCATCCAGAATGTGCTGCCAAAAGTATGCGCAGATTAGAAAGTAGATTATTTCAAAAATCCTCACGTGCACGCTAAGTGAGAACCAAATCGAAGAATTGTATATTTATGTAGAGATAATGCAGAAAAAAGAACCCAATTACACCGAAAAGTTGTGTCCTAATCTTAAGCAATCAGTTCCACAGAAATCTGAAATTTTAGACTTAAGAAAATGCTTGATCGTTTTTTCTAAGTAAACACGAGATAAGTGCTTCGGTGATGTTTCGCTCCTATTCGATATCATCAGCGCTGACCAGATTTTCAAGATTGCATTGTTTACTGAAAATGTCTTGTGTGAAATTCTTGTAAACCTGTTGGAGCCAGAGAAACCGTCGAGTCATTTCGTCTATTTTAAAATGACTGTTTTCATATGCTTAGATGGGCCTTATTTGCTGTCTGTGTTACTCCAAGCCAGACTGGGGTTCAGCCGTTCATGGTGACATTTGAAGAAAATTGAGTTACTATTTCGCACAAGTAGTGCGAAACCGTTTTGGTGCTCTCACTGCTTTGTTCTAGACTACCATTTCACCTAAATTTTCCAAGTAGTTACTCACCAGACCACTAACCATTCTCAGTGTTGCTTGATATCGGCGCTCGGACGAGAACCGACGTTTTCAGCGTGATATGGCCTTGCGCCAGGCATCCGAATACCGAGTTGCGTGTAGAATACTATCTATTAGCGTTGGGTATTGACAAACAAATTAGTCTGGAAGATTATTAACTTTTAACAATATTCTTTTCAACCAAGGTTTCCATTCCGTTATATTAGGAAGATAGCATGCGTTTATTTCAATGATTCAATAGCACCAGCGTATTATGCTGAACTTAGGGAAGTTTAGAAAAACTTGGTTTTGTCGTTCATGTTAAATGTATCCATTGTGTTCGGAGCGGTCTGTGCTAATGCGTTTAAAAATGTTGGTTTGGCTTTGTCAATCGTGGTGCTATTTATATCGAAATAAACACAAACGTACATTCGTACGCACACAGACACAAATTCACACACGCGCACACACACACACACACACACACACACACAC
>NC_068991.1:4056225-4057470 GCF_001194135.2 Octopus bimaculoides | reverse complement strand
TTTAACAATAACAAATATATTCAGCCTAAAAGACGTACCGTGTGCATTGTTGTGTTCATTTTACCGTTTGCAACGATAATTGCAATTACATACACACATACACCCTCTCAGACGCACATACACCCTCTCATACGCACATACACACATAGAGGTATACACACGATACATACATGCACATATATACATATACTCATATATACCCATATATTTGTGTCTGGATATATAGATGTGTGTGTATGTATAGAGATATACATACATACATATATATGTATATATATAAATATACATATATATATATATACATAATTATACACATATATATGTATATAGATATACATATATATACATATATAGATGTATATATATACACGCACACATATATATACACACACATATATATATGTGTGTATAGATAGATAGATAGACAGATATTACATATATATAATATATATATCACACATATGCATACGGATGTAAGTATATACAAATCTCTGTATATACGTATGTTTTTATCCAACTGTGAATACAGTCTGTAAACGGAAGAGATATATAAAAGTCAGTATTTGAGATAACGTCTATTTATATATGTTTTTAGTGTGGACAAGTAATCACAATTTAAAAAAAAAGAAGAAGACAAAGGAGCGTAAGTGATATTCGATAGAATAGCTTTTATGGAATGTCATCCTTTCTACCTGTAGCGCTGGCATCACCATTCGCACGCAGAGAAACATTGGCATCCCACCAGCACCATAATTTAAAATATCAAATGTCCATCCTAAGCTGTAGGTTTCCCGGATTCCGTGGCATATATATTCTTCGCCCCTGGAAGGGACGCCGGTCTGTAGCAGGATTACTCGCTTTTGCCAGCGGAGTTGGCTGCAGCAATGTAAAAGGAGGTGTTTTTTCTCAGCAATGCAACGCATCTCTGGGTTCAGGAATCGAAACCACAAACTTGCAATCATGATAACAATACCACTAAGTCACACACAACCAGTACATACATACATACATACATACATACATACATACATACATACATACATACATACATACGCCATAGCCACTCATAATAAGAAAGAATACTGGTGGAATGTCCCAGTGAAGACCTCAATAAAATGTAAGCACAACAGGCCTGATATAATGACTAGGGATAGAGAAGAGAAACTGTACACAGTTGAGGAAATTAGTTGCCCAGCGGATATTAACATAAAGATCAGTGAAAGATATACATACATACATACATAT
>NC_068991.1:4051737-4056072 GCF_001194135.2 Octopus bimaculoides | reverse complement strand
TATATATACACTCATATATATATGTATATATATATACATATACATATGTTTCTGTGCGTGTGTGTGTTTATGTAATTGTCAAGATTACTTCTGTTTATCTGCACTACTACCGTCTACCGCGATTGATAGATAGATAGATAGATAGATAGATAGATAGATAAATAGAAGTTATCATGGAAATTGATCGACCTAAACACTTTCATTTGCCACAATAACGCAGAAAGTTCAGAGAAGTTTACTAATCGAATACTTTAGAAGTTTTGATAAATTATTTGTCAAATGGAATAAAAACGAAATTTTGACGATGCCAAAAGTTCCCGCTGACAAATTGTCTGAAGTCAGAATAGTCGACGTCGAATCAGCGACACCAAAACAGATCGTTTCAAAACACTGTTTCAATACATTCTGTACCCTCTTCAAAAAGAGTGGGCATTTGTCTGGGAACCACACGATTCTAGAGCCCCAACAGTTATTCATATATTCTATGTTTGTGCATGTGAGCTCCCCTCTACATTGGTTTTTGTGGAACTTATACTATTGTAATGACGGCCCAGGAGCGAATTAAATCCAAACATGCCTGTTTCTGCAGCTTTCTCCATCATCATCATCATCATCATCATCATCATTATTATCAATGCCATAATCATCACCATCGTCATCATAAGAGCACCGACACTACCGCCGTGATCACGACACCTAGGGCAAACACACCGCCAATCTATTATTGTGACATCGCCAACTTCAACACCACCACCACATCCGCCTGTTGCAATCAATCCCGCCATTCACGACCATCTCCCTCCGTTAGTTCAATCACCACCATCATCGTAATCATCATCATCATCATCATCATCACCACCACCACCGCCATTATAATAACTACGACCAACTACATGCTACAACCCTCGTCTCAATGCCACCTTTACCACCACCTCCAGCAGGCCCATACAGAGGTCTGTTTTAAGACATGGTAATTTAATTAAAACTCTAATTAAGAACATCTTATTTTTTACTCACACATCTATGTGTTTACTTCATCTGAGGGTGTGTGTGTTTGTTCAAACGCCTCTGTATCCGTGTGTATAATATATATGTGTATGTGTGTTTGTGTATGTGTCTATATACACACAAGCACACAAACACACACTCACACACACGCACACAATATATATATATATATATATATATATATATATATATATATATATATATATATATATATGAATGTGTGTGTGAATGCATGTGTATATGTCTGTATACATATATATGTATATGTGCGTGTGTGTATATGTGTGTATACATATACATATATATGTGTGTGTGTATATGTTTGTATACACATATATATGTGTGAGTATATTTATGTATGTATAAGTGTGTGTGCGTGCGTATGTATGTATATGTAAGTGTCTGTGTACTTCCATGTATATATATATGTACATATACTTACACAAATATACATGTGTCTACACAAACACACATATAAATGCGCTCATATATCATCTATCTACGAATGTATAGACAATTATAACGGTGTATATATTTGTATGTATGTATGTATGTATGTATGTATGTATGTATATACACCGGTGGGAGTGTATAGTCGTGTGTGTAGTTGTGTGTGTGTGTGTAGTCGTGTGCGTACTTTACAAATGGCGAATATGCGTATATTCACATTTACAACAAAGTGTTTCTTTGCACCTTATTTTTTCTGTTTTTGATTCTGAAAATGGGTGGATTCAGGTGAGTATTGCTCAGGTGTGTATACGTATGTGTTTCTATAAATATACGCAAAGCATATATACATGCACATGCACACACACACACACTCATATATATATATATATTGTTGTACTTCGGATGGTCATATTATTTATTTTCATTTTTATTTTTGCCAAATAAACACACGCACTATATATATATATATATATATATATATATATATAGTATTTTTGCTTCACTCGTTTATTAGTGTTCTTTTATTGTTTTTATTGTTTTGACGCCTGTCTACTCTCCCGAAATCTTTCGTCACACATCTGTGACCTCCTCCGCGACACTTTTCGTTTCCATGTGTGCTCTTTCTCCACCCACTCCATTTTTTCTCCTAAGATGTGTATCGTTATGTGCGCATGCGTTTGTGCGTGTGTGTGCGTGTGTATATATGTGTGTGTATGTGTGTTTTTACACGGAGGGATCTACGTACACATCTATGCATTATATGTGTCGTCAAATGAGAAACCCATTTATTTAAGTAACATGGGTAATAACAGGTTCGTATTTTGTTGAAGCCGTTACATTCTTTTATTAACCAATCATTTTTTTTTTACACTTAAATAACAATGTCTTCAGACCACAGTGTCGGTGTGTTTGTATGACGGACGTTGGCCTAAGCTCCTTCTACAGTACATCGGTGAACCGGAGGTAGATTACCTTCAAAAGGGACACTTGAGAGAAATACTGCACAGTGAGATTGAACCACGTATCACCAAGCAGCAAAGCCAACTTCTGAACCACACAACAATGATTTTCCCACATCTCCCTTCTTTTCTGTAGACAGTTCTAATTTTATTTTATTTGTCAAAATGGAAACGTTTCATTGTTACCAAGAATGGAACTGTCTTAGATTAGCAGGAATGACACTTTGCCATCTCCGCCACCAACATTAACTACATCTTCCCCACCAACTCAAGCACTGTCGTTGAAGAAACAACACTCAAGTGGTAGTTATTACAAAGCAGACACAACGTTATGTCCAGAGGGAATTAATACCATACGGAAACAGTTGCAATATGCTATAAATGAAATCCATGTTTATATAAGTATTTCTATGGTGTGTTTTTCAAATGTTTTTGTATGTGTTTTATCAATTGTTTCGTTTTGTATTTTAGTAACTCCAATTATATATTTGTTCTGTTCTATGAATGGACTTAAGAGATTTTATCAAAATAGGCAGCACACTTGTATAATTTATTGACAGTATATATTGTCGTATGTCTGTGTGTATGCATATATACATACGCGTATATATTTGCGTGTGTGTTTCTTTGCCTTACCTATTATATATATATACGTACGAATGTATGCATGAGTTTATATACATATATTCGTATGTATGTGTGCGCTTTTTTCATATGAGATTACTCAACATACACATACATACAGCTCTCTCTCTCTCTCTATATATATATATATATCTATATCTCTCTCTCTCTCTCTCTCTCTCTCTCTCTCTCTCTCTCTCTCTCTCTCTCTCTCTCTCTATATATATATATATATATATATATATATATATTGGTTCGTAAATACACATATGTACATACGTACACGTATACATTTCTTAACTTTCTACTTCAACCGGTTGTTAATATAAATTGATATGTCAGGTATGTCTTACTCGTGCGTGTTTTTGGTAAACACACATTCTTAGCGTAGATAAAAAAAAACCGGACAAACAGAAAAAAGAAACTAAATGCTTTTACTACAGTCGTTGGGCAGAAAATAGTTTAGATATCATTAATTCCAAGTTTTCTTAAACTTTGTCTTATTCACTTTCTGTTCAAACGCAGAACATTAGATTCTAGCAAAGTTAACAATGTATCTCTGAGAGATCTGAACCTGGACACAACCGTTCTCCTGCACCAACGATAAAGGAAACGTTTTAAGAGGCACAACGTAAACATAGGCCAAAGGTGCCTTAGATACGTGAACCTATATATCTGATATATTACACATCGACTACTTTGTTATCGGTGATTATGTTAGAATAAACTTTGATGCTGGAGATAAATAATGAAAACATTTGGAGGGAACAATTCTAACGACAGGGAAGCAATGGAGCAAATTCAAAAAGTCATTTTGAGTAATTAATATTTATGAACAACTTAAGTCAATTCTTAGAGCCTAGTGTTTTATACATTTGATACAGGTGGTGTTCTGTTGTTTAAAGCACGGTCAAGTTTGATTGAACATACCTACATACATATATATATATACACATATGTATGTATATATGTATACGCACACCGACTCACACACGCATAGACATACACATATGTATACATCAACAAAACAAAAGTTGAGATGCTGGTACTAAATAAATCTCAGAAGGTGTCCTCTCTATAGATTCCGGAATAAAAGTAAAGCGTAAACATTACATAAGCATGGCAGAATGGGCAAGTTTCTTCTGCTATAGCCTCGATCGACCAAAGTCTTGTGAGTGTATTTTGTATACGGAAACTGAGAGAAGCTCTTCGTATATATATATATGTGTGTGTGTGTGTGTGTGTGTGTGTGTGTTTGTGTGTGTTTGTGTTTGTGTGTGCGTGTATATATATA
>NC_068991.1:4046506-4051292 GCF_001194135.2 Octopus bimaculoides | reverse complement strand
ATATATATATATATATATATATATATATGTATGTATGTATGTTTATATATATTAGTGAGAGAGAGAGAGAGAGAGAGAGAGAGAGAGAGCGACATGCCGAGAGAAAGAGAGAGAGAACCGTTGACGAAAAACATTAACCCAACTAGTAAATTGAGTTTGTGATTAGCTTTCGATTTCCGATGCTAACTCTTTCTATTCACTTCCATTGTAAAGTCCTATTTTCATCTAACAAGGAAATGCCACGATATAAGGCAATCACATTTCTTCCTTTTTTTCCATTGATACAAGAGGTGTACGGATATTAAAGCTGAAGACTTCGAAATGAAATGAAATAAGCAAGTATCCTGTGTTGTCATTCTATTATTTAACAACAATTGGATCATGGGTTTTTTTTTTGTCTTTATCTATCAAATACCACACAGATGATTTAAATTTTCTACGAATTCTATCAAAGATATGATTAATTTTAAAGTTTTGAGGGAGAGCTATATCTATTGTTGAAGTTTTGGTAAACAAGGATTTCTAAACACTAACAAGATTAGTTTTATACCAGATCGACCCGTGTTAATTCCGCCTGTTAGAATGGTCTGGTTTACATTCAGAAGTTTAAAAAAAATACACGTTTCAAAAGATAGTCATTAAAATAGTTTCATTACGTTAAACGCTTCTATTATGCCGATTTGTTTTTGTTTTTTTTGCGTAGTTAAGGTTGTTAAGGGTGTAACCGTTCGAACTTATTTTATGATGGTAAATATTTCAATTACATTTCTAATATCATTCCATAATAGAGCTTTTCGAATGCATAACATTCTAATAGATGTTCTGGCAAGCAAGATAATACTTATACATGAGAGCAATATTAATAATTACGTCTCGTTATTTGTTTCTTTCATTTATAAGACAAGTTGTTACATTCGGAAGGGAATGAAATGCTATCGATTAAACCAAGCTCGTTTTAGTCGTGTAAGAGTAGAGTTTATACAAAGATGTGATTAAGAAGTTCGCTTCGTGAACATCTAGTTCCACGTTGGCCTTCACTGCAAGTCATCCTTTTTAAGGGCTTTCTAAAATGACGCCGGTTCGACCAATGCTTTGTGAGTGTATTTAGTAGGCACGAACTATGTGAAAACCTGTCATATATATGACTGCATTATCTTGACAGACGATAGATGTCTCCCATTCAGCTGATTGTTCTGGTTCCCTTACTTTTATCCTTGCATGTGCGCGGATATCCATCTCCACAAGATTTTTAAAAAAACACAAAACAGATGAAGGAAAGGAAATGACAGGGTGACATTTGTAGGTAACTGGATTTAAATGAAAACTTGCCCTCCAATTTCGCCACCTTGTCGATGACCATAGATAACTCCGGTGACAGATTGCAATATGAACTGGTAATATTTACTATTTTGAAGGCGGTGAGCTGTCAGAAACCTTAGCACGCAGGACGAAATACTTAGCAGTATTTCGTCTCTCTTCTTGTTCTAAGTTCAATTCCACCGAGGTCGATTTTGCCTTTCATCCTTTCGGGTTCGATATATTAAGTACCAGTTGTGTACTGGGGTCGATCTAATCAACTGGCTCCCTTCTCCAAAATTCCGGACCTTGTGCCTAGAGTAGAAAACAATATTTACTATTTTGACTGCGGTTGAGATAAAACATGGCCGCAGACCAGCTCCTGAAACAAATAAGATAAAAGAATAAACAGTTTAAAGTTCGGTGACTTCATCTGTTTAATTGGCCAGTGAATCAGTCTATGTGGCTGTAAATAGATGCAACACAGTTGGAATAATCCAGCGAGAAGACTTCATCGAAATCACTTCAAAACTGATGAGAATCTGTTTGACATCCAGTCCTGAATTGAAACACTTCCGTTGGTTCAAACTCTCCGTTGTACACTGGATGAAAGTACATTTTTCAATGGTGATTTCATTTGTTTATAATTATAGCTATTTACTGATTCCACAGAGATAAAAGTTAAATATATATTAAATACGGACACTTTAATTTTATTCAAGCTGAGAATAGTAAATATATATTGTAAATTGTCTCATTGAGTTATTTTAAATTTTCTGCGAAATCTACAGGGTCTTTGGCAGCATATAATATGGACTGCTATTACACTAGATATAATGTCATATGTCTTAATGGAATTATGATATGAAATTCTAAGGCTGTGATCTGGCAGATTCGCTAAGCAAATTGCTTAGCAGAATTTGTTCCGGCTGTAAGGTGGTGAGCTGGTAGAATCGTTAGCACGCCGGTCAAAATGCTTAACAGTATTTCGCCTGTCGCTACGTTCTGAGTTCAAATTCCACCGAGGAAACTGCGCCCATCCACTGCATCCAGGCTTAAATCTAATCTTCTTGACTTTGCCTTGCTACTAGAATCAGAGATGACAGAGTGAAGCAGATGGCGTTGCGCAAACCTTCTTTCACTTTAGTCCAACTCACGCGTAAACCAAGACATCACATCGTTGCTGTCATGTTAAACTGTCGTATGTCCAAATTGGCCATATGCGTATTTTTTTTCAATGTTTGTTTTTGCTTGGTCAAACTATCGTATCTCCAGCTGCTTCAGATGCCAAGATATCAAAAATTGTCAAAGCTTAGTACAACGCTTTTGCTATGGAATTGTGAAACTATTTTTGCGTTTTCTGAAAAAGCAAAGTTTTGAACTTACGACACTTCTGCAACCACATTATTTCACATTATTTCACATGAAATTCTGGCGCTCTTCAAAAGATACAAATTGAATAATAAGCTACGAGTGACTCGCTGTTGAATCTGTATTGTGTTAGTCCTAGACATCAACTAGAGCAATGAGATAAGTTAATTAAAAGAAATAATATTGAGTAATATTGACATTTAAAATTTTTTGAACTCTGAAGCAGTCGTCTGCTGGATAAAATTTCTACAGAATTATCTGAATCTGAAATATTTTTATTCCAATTTTCATTTTTGTTAGACAATTTAATAATTAATTGCGTTTCTGTTTAATTTGTTTCTGTTTAAAAAACTTATTGAAATTGTCAAAAACTAATTCTAACAAATAACTTTTAATTGGTTAACGAAGTGTATATGCATGTATATATGTATGTGCATTTACACATGAGTGTGTGAGTGAGTGATTTTCCGCGTGTTAGTATATACATATATGCATATATTTGCTTTCAAATTAAATTTACATTTTAAATCTATTAATAAAGATAAAAATTAAACTTGAAGGTGGATTCAGTGTATACGTATATGCGTGCGTGCTTGTATGTAAGTGTGCGCGTGTGGATATACATATTATATGTAGATATGTGTGTGGGCATGTGTGTATATGTGTATATATATATATATATATATATATATATATATATATATATATATATATATATATATATATATGTTTGTGTGTATTTTGTACTACGATTTTACACGCATATATACACACATGATGTATGTGCATGTGTATGTGCGTGTGTATGTATGTGTGTGTGTGTGTGTGTGTGTGTGTGTGTGTGTGTATTTTAAAACAGCCTGTCTGGAAGTGTGCGTTTATGTTCCCATGTCTGAGTTTGTTCGCGTCTCTATGTTCCTGCCTGTGCGTCTATGGAGGCGAATACATGAATCTATGCATACTTAAATTCTTGCAATATATTATTGAATATCTCAAAGAATTTATTGAGAAATCAAAAAAGAAATCTTATGAGATTTTTTTGTTTTTTTTAATTTGCAAATTGTGAAAATGAAATATAAAATAAAAATAAAAAATTGTAAAAAATAAGCAACATCCGAGTACTCTTTTTATACACATGAAACCGGTTCTGAAATTTCTTCATTAAAACGGTAGAAATGACGAGGTAGTTTATTAAGCGCCAAGCGAAACCATATGAGATAATATACTGGAGGGCAAGTGTTAAATCGATCTAATGAGCAAAGCTGTAATCACGATGATTAATTATAATATAGATATATCAAAACTTAATATCCAGACACTTCTATATATATATATACAATAACCACACACGTATCAAACAATCATTATTATACTTGATGGAGACTTCATTAATACAGAAAGTTGTTTTTAAAATTTAGTCTGTTTTTTTTTTCCTTAGTGCTTTTTCTGTGGCTGTCAGTAAAATTATTTGTATAAATATCAGTGGAGAGATATATGTATGTGCTTTTTCGTGTGTTATGTGCTGCTGTTCCGTGTAGGAAAGAGAAGAGCAAAAGAGGAGGCGGAGAAGCGAAAAATATAGAAGATTATAGAGGGATAGAGAGAAAGAAAGAAAACAGAGTTTGGTGTCGCAGAAATTATATATAAATGTAAGAACTTATTGAGGACAAGGCTGCGAGACGTTCGATTATAAATAAAGAAATAAGATACACATTAAGTACAGGACGTCACCAGGGATTGAAATATACAAGACACACGAGAGATAAGTAAAAGACAAAATATCAAAAGAAGGTATACACGCTCGTCAGTTGTCGACTGCTTTACTATTCTCCATACACTCTGTAAATAAAACTGCAAAGACATCACGAAAACCGCTACTCAGAGCCTCACGTTCCTGTTCGTCGGGCAGTTTTGGTTGAGAAAACTGTCCGACGAACGGAAGCATAGAACTCTGTGTTTTTGTGATGCTTTGCAGCTTTATTAATAAAGCATATTACTCTACCTCCGGTAATCGAGTACTATTTTTTCCATCTTGTTTCACATTTACGCACTTACTCTGATATACATGCATACATACATAATATATATATATATATATATATATATATATATATATATA
>NC_068991.1:4043861-4045361 GCF_001194135.2 Octopus bimaculoides | reverse complement strand
ATATATATATATATATATATATATATATATATATACATCTATATATGTGGGTGGGGATGCAGACGGGATGCATAGACACAAATATATATATATACATATATATTCGCTGTGTTTGTGCAACATCATAATACTATTAATATTCCTTGCTTTGTTCTAAAACAAGACACCGCTTTAGACAATACACACTTAATTCATTTATCGTCTTTATTATCTCGTATGGAATACTTCGAATCGAAAAACAATGCCGAGGAGTCATCGTGTCGGCGTAGTTATTAAACTTTCCCATTATATGTGTCTCTGTTTATATTTATTTTTAGTTTAGCTTTCCACATACCTAATAGAGCAAGCTGAAATGCTGCGATTAACTTGGATTATCATTGCAACTAGAAGACGGAAACTCCCTGTAAGGTATATTTCATACTTAAAACACAAGCATCGGCTAGAAATCCAATAATATCATTTATCTCATTTAATCCATGTTTTTGGAATATAAACACGATTCAGATAAAAATGGGTCTTATCTCTAAGTCTAACTCGTGAACACAATCGTTGTCTTCTTTTCGTTTCTTATTCCGTGAAATTTATGCAGTTCGGTTGAATAACATAGGTGTGTTCTGTATTTGAGCTTGTATTTAGGGGTGTACAGAGACAATATTGACGGACGCCCCTATGTTGTTTATAATTGTCTCTTTTGTTGATATTTAGAATCAATTTCATTACATTCTCCCTACTCAACCCTGGGTACCAAAAAATCTCAGAGAGATTCCTTCCGATTCAAAGACGGAAGGAACATGTCATCATCCGATCGAGAACAGATATACGCTGTCCTGAATATTGTTGGCTACTCATAGGATTAATGTTCCCGTTGATTCGATCAACGGAACAGATCTCTCGGGAAATTAATGTGAAAGTAACTGGTCACTCCTCAGATACGAGTACTCCTAACATAGTTCCCAGGGCGAAATCTGGGAACTATTTCCCAGATTTGAAATCTTCATTTTTGCGAGTTGATTCGATGGTAGCATGGTGACATAAAATTTCTTGCTCCTGAACACAACGTACCACCGGGAATCTAACGCAGCACCCAGGGATCATGAGGGGAGTACCCTAACCAGTAAGCCACTCAACCTCGAAAGCTAATACTACGGATTTGGGAACAGAGCAGGGTGCATGTTACATTCCAAAACTTTGATTTTAGAAATGCCTAACAAAACAGTATTCCTCTATTAAATGCAAGATTCCACGATGCAAATTTTCGAGTGTTACATATAATAATGTTTTCAAACCTGTTTCTCGATTGGAAGTGACGTCATTAATTATCGAATACAATCTTATTATTTTCAGGTAATTCCAACTTTTTCCTTGATGTGCATGCGTGTGCACGCACGCATTTGTGTTTATACCAATGCATGCATTTCTCTCTGTCACTCTTGCTCTGTCTCTCTTGCTCTACCGCTCTTTATCACTTTGTGTTTATATATATATGTATATATATATATA
>NC_068991.1:4041710-4043227 GCF_001194135.2 Octopus bimaculoides | reverse complement strand
ATATATATATATATACATACATACGTTGATATGTGCGTGTGTATGTGTGTATTCATATACATGCACATTCATACATATAAGCACAGGTACACACATACACTTATACATTTAATTAGTTCTGTTATTATTATAGCGTAATGTTAATTTAATGTGTTTTGTTCTCTAATATAAGGCATACGATTATGAAACAAGAAAATACAACAAACATAATAGTGGCCCATAACCTGGAAGGAAACCGACCATCCATTCAAGGTGGATGGTGGATGATATAATGATGTCGGGAAAGAGCGGCGGCTGATGGGGTTTCGAGGTATGAAGGGAGAGAGTTGCTTTAAAATTGTTGGATAATTATCTGAGAATGGAACTGTCTCTCTTAATGAAACTATCACAATAATACACATCATAACATGAACTAACGGCAACTAAGAAGAAATCAATATATTTTAATAATGTTCTTAATTACGTTCAAGAGTCGGCAATCATTTTGTTGTTATGTTCGCAGAGATGAAATATTTGAAATAATATAAAAAAGATACTGTTTCAAATATATAAATTTATATAAATACAAACATCAACACAGTAAACACACTTACAGACACGCAAACGCACGCAAGCACATACACACACACACACACACACACACACACACACACTAACACACAAACACAAACACAAACTCTTTATATATATAATATATACATATGTAGGCTTGCATTTATACGTATATGAGTATGTTGTGTGTGTGTGTGTTTATGTATATATGCACATTAATTCATAAATATTTATATATGTGTACATATATGAATATGTATATAGATAGAGTTATATACACACGTGTACATATGTATGTGTGTGTGTGTGTGTGTGTGTTATTTCTTTACTACCCACAAGAGGCTACACACAGAGGGGACAAACAAGGACAGACAAACGGATTAAATCGATTATATCGACCCCAGTGCGTAACTGGTACTTATTTAATCGACCCCGAAAGGATGAAAGTCAAAGTCGACCTCGGCGGAATTTGAACTCAGAACGAAGCGGGCAGACGAAATACCGCTAAGCATTTCGCCCGGTGTGCTAACGGTTCTGTATGTGTGTGTGTTTAGAAAGATACATACATACGTACGTAGACAGACATATGGATAGATAGATAAGTACATAGATAGGTAGACATACAAACAGACAGACATACAGACAGACAGACAGACAGACAGACAGATAGATAGATAGATAGATAGATAGATAGATAGATAGATAGATAGATTGAATAATTATTCCATTCTGGATCACAAATTATTCCATGCTGGATCACAACTGCCCGACGAACGGAAACGTGAATCTCTGGGTAGCAGTTTTTGTGATATTTTTGCTTTGATTATAAAATATATTATTCTATCTCCGGTATTCGAGTAGTATTTTACCCCACCTTCTTTCACATTTATGTGCTTACTCTGGTACACACACACACACACACACACACGCATATATATATATATATATATATATATATATATATA
>NC_068991.1:4038732-4040777 GCF_001194135.2 Octopus bimaculoides | reverse complement strand
ATATATATATATATATATATATATATATATATATAAGACAGGCTTCTTTCAGGTTCCGTCTTCCAGGTGAATTCATATGGCTTCGGTCGGTCTTGTGGGTAGACTTATAGTAGAAAATACACGACCAAGGTACCACGCAGTGGACTGAACCCGGAACCATATGGTTTGGGAATCAAAGTTCTTACCACACAACCACGCACTATATATTGCGCCATAAATGTTCTGCTGTTGAGGCCTATTTGATAGAGTTTCTGCTGTAGATACCCTTTATAAAGCAAAACCCGTGTATATTTATGGCCTATAAAGAGAATTACAACCCAACTATTATCAGTGACCTACATCTACCATTCTATATCTAAATCTACTTTGATTTCCCGTCGGACTTATTTCTAACACACGTAATTACTAGTCACTAACCAATTAATCTCAGTGACAAGCCATAAATAGTTCTTGTAGGCCAATTTGAATATTAATATCTTTTCATAATTTACAAAGGAGTTGAGAAATTACATTGTATATTAAAACGGTAATCTTTATTGAAAAGTTTAAAATCTGTTTGCGCTTGATATCTTATTGTGGGAAGGCTATTAAGCCAATAATAACACACGCACTGGTGCAATATTACTTCTTTATTATGTCTTAGTTGTTTAAATATCTCACATAATAATAATAATAATAATAATAATAATAATAATAATAATAATAATAATAATAATAATAACATCGAAAAATAGCTTAGGAATGAGAACCCAGGTTCGAAATTTCCCCCAAGACACGTGATAAAGGCTGGAGGGTATATCAATCGAAACGTTGTGTTAACAACAAACAAGATGAAGACAAATGTCCGTCAAATGTAAATAATGTAAACTTTTTTGCTGTACAGTTCATAGTATTGTGTTTTCATATAAATTCACTCGTTGTTGTCCAATTTTATCTGAATTAACAGGAGAAATATTTTACCATAGCGTTTTTATTATTTTATTTAGCTCTACAAGTTTTGTTCTATCGTTGTTTTGTGTTTAGTTTTAATTTATTTTTTTATATTAATAAATTTTACCACTTTTAAGATATATGACGATTGAGAGCCAAGTAGAGAACAAAAATGAAACACCTGCTTCTCGGCCATTTCAATCGTGGTTGCAAAGTCACTGTTGCCGCTCGAGACATTTGCGTTGTGTACAGAGAAAATGTTATTGCTGAAAGAACTGACATGACAACACGATATTAATGAAACATTAGTCAATGACTAAGAGGAATGAAGAGATTTTGGCGAAATTCTGCCCTATCAAAAAATGTCAAAGTAATAAACAAATCAATAAGTTAATAACTATAGGCGCAGGAGTGGCTGTGTGGTAAGTAGCTTGCCACCAGCCACATAATTCCGGGTTCAGTCCCACTGCGTCGCACCTTGGGCAAGTGTCTTCTACTATAGCCTCGGGCCGACCAAATCCTTGTGAGTGGATTTGGTAGACGGAAACTGAAAGAAGCTCGTCGTATATATATATATATGTATATATGTGTGTGTGTGAGTTTGTGTGTTTGTGTTTGTCCCCCCAACATCGCTTGACAACCGATGCTGGTGTATTTAGGTCCCCGTAACTTAGCGGTTCACCATGAGTGACCGATATAGAACTATCTTAATAAAAGAACACTTCAAGAATCTTCACATCCTTACCCGATCGTTTAACTTGCCCAATGGGTTTATCTGGGTATCATTCAGGCCGTGGTACCACCAATGCTTTGTAGCTTATACAGAAGCTCTTAAGCACACGCAACAACACTTCTTCCTATCTTCAAGTTTCTGTATCAATAGAATCGCAGCCCAATGTCTGAAACTAGTTAAAAATATTCAAGAAAATTGCAATCTTCGGGTGATGTATACGAATATTGTTACATATTGTTTACTTTAAGTTGAGAAATTTCTTATCTAATGAATTCAAGATTGTTTTCTTTTTTTCCTGCAATGTATATTTATTTACAGCGTAAAATTATCGTGTATCCATATCATGTTTCCCTGACTCGTTTTTGTACGTATATATATATGT
>NC_068991.1:4037277-4038290 GCF_001194135.2 Octopus bimaculoides | reverse complement strand
ATATATATATATATATATATGTTATGTGTATGTACTTATATGTGTGTTTAATGGGCGAGTGTTTATGTATGTGTAGTTAGTGCATGTGTATATATGTTCACTGACACCCCCCCACACACACACCTGGCCTTGGCTATGATGAATAAGGCAAACTAAAAGAGTTGTGTAAGCATTAGGGTACCCGTATGTGTATTTACCCCTGTGTATATGACTATCTGTGTTTGCATACCTCTATACATCCATACATACATACGTACGTGAGAGTATTTTTTTATATACGAATCTACGCATGAATGTATGTAAGCGTGTAGACATCACTTACGCAAAAACAATATAGACAATTCCAAATGATGAAGAAATGTTAAAAATCGAACCAAAACGAAAGATGCAAAAAGCCAAGATAACGTCCATTGTTAAAACCCATTTTCCTGAAATCACCAATTATCACCGCTCTCCAGCCATTGAAAACACATAAATTACAGTTAATTACCGTTCCTGTAAAAACAAATATGTCTGCTGAGAGATTTTCGCAAGACATTTCACTTCGCTAAGTGTCCGACACTTTCTTCATGAAATTGAAAATAATAAATTTATGACTTCATTATACCATCTAGCTTTTTTTTTACTAGTTCCCAAGATTGTCTTCTACGGTTATGTATGTATATATGTATGTGTATATGTATGTATGTTTTTGAGTGTGTGTGTGTGTTTGTGCGAGGTTGTCTATACGTCTCTATGTTTCTGTGTGTTCAAGCAAAAAGTTTATCTTTGTCTATGTCATGTGTTAGGTAACTTAAATGTGATTATATACGAAACTGCATTTTTTCTACGACACTTGCTCTCCTATATATCTCTATTTCACACACACACACACACACATACACACACATACACACAAACAAACAAATATACACGCAGACAACTATGTATACATACCCATAGAATATCTTTGTACATTTACATATATAGACATATACCCATATACACACATATTGAATATATATATATATATA
>NC_068991.1:4035947-4036769 GCF_001194135.2 Octopus bimaculoides | reverse complement strand
TATATATATATATATATATATATATATATATATATATCATATACATCTGTATATACATATACCCGTGCACATTACAGACATATGCAAAAGATGCATGTACATCTGAAGTCATGTAAAATCACCGTGTTGCAAAGATTCAAACACATGTACGAGTAAACCAAAGAGACTACTTAAGACTTCCTTTAAATCCACACACGTTACCCATCTCGCACACATGCATGCATCTCATTCAAACACATACGCACACGTGCGTACACATCACGTGCGTACGCATACTCCTTAACGCAACACCGATGCATATGTACACTTATACATAAATTACTATATCAATACACACACGCACACACATACACACACCTACATACACAGTTGTACATGCAAATCCAAATGAAATACATACAGGCAGTTAAAACTACTCCCACCTACGTCGAAACACACACATGGGCACGCATGCGCATTAAACAACTCACGTAGGAAAATAAAACTTTGGATGAGATAGACATATAAAACAAAATAAATTTCTAAACGACGACATCTACCAAAGAAATATTGCGAATTTCTGGATCTTTCTGAAAGAAGCTTTTGGCCAAAATAAATATAAATTCTAATATCCCTTTTTCTTCGTCTTTTTGTTTTCTTTTTGTATTTTTCATTTATTTTCCACTTAGTTTTTAACGACAAAATTTGGGACCAAAAAGCGCACGAACAACTATCAGCTAGAAATATATAAATGCTAATTAAAAGTATGTAACGGCGTAAAATGGAGTAAAAATAAAAAGAAAGTACAATAGATCTACTAAGCTTGGCTTTTGATCTGTACTC
>NC_068991.1:4033767-4034955 GCF_001194135.2 Octopus bimaculoides | reverse complement strand
ATATATATAAATATATGAATATATGTATATATGTATAGCTATATCTATATATATATATGTATATATAAATGTGTGTGTATGCATATATATATATATATATGTATATATATATGTATATACAATTATAGAGATATATGTGTGTGTGTGTGTGTGTGTGTGTGTGTGTGTGTGTGTGTGTATGGTATGTGTGTAGTCAGAGGGAGACTGAAAGAGAGAGAGGTAGATGGGTATACTTGTATGTTTACGTACGTATATGTTATATGTATATAGTTATTAAGTATACATATGTGTCTGCGTGTGTGTGTGTGTTTGCGTGTTTTTTTTTGTATGTATATACTTACATATTTACATACAAACATATATACATGCGTATATATACACAGAAATAGAAGAATGAGAGATGATAATTTTATGGTTGTACACCATTATATGTGTTTCTGAGTGCGTGTTAAAACACAGATACGCACACATATTTATATATATACATGCTTGCTTGCATGTATGAATACATGTATGTATATACATACGTACGCGAATATTTATAGAGATTCCCCTGGCATATGAAAGGCGATTGTCAAACAAGAAATACGAACAACAAGAGTGAGATGTCGAATATACGGTTGAAATAAAGTGGAGAAGAAAATGGAATATTGAAAGTAAGGTTTAATAGCACTTTACTGTAAAATGTGTTTCATGTTGATGCCGTGTCAAGCGAGATTAATAATTGTAATAGTTCAAAGGCTTTAGCGGTCATGTACAATAATAACTGTTCAGACATTGATAAGTATTAAGTAAAATTGGTATGGAATTACTGTTTGGTCGCAAAAAGCAAACAAAAAAATGTGAGATGTAGAATATAAGTTAGATATTTCAATACATACAGTCATGCTGCTACTAATGATGATGATGAGGATGATGATGAGGATGATGATGATGATGATGATGATGATGATGATGATGATGAAATACGGAGTTAGACTAGCCACAAAAATACAGGTTATAATTAACGGTTTACACTATTAAAACAAACAAAATTACACTCATTCTCCCCCCCACACACACACACACACAAACGTTTATTTTTAATATATATATTTATTTACACATACTCATCCATAGTAACATCTGATCTCCGCAATTTACGTAAAATATGATTGAATTTGTTGAACTTTGTTTAATAAGTTAAAT
>NC_068991.1:4032268-4033448 GCF_001194135.2 Octopus bimaculoides | reverse complement strand
TATATATATATATATATATATATATATATATATATATATATATGTGTGTGTGTGTGTGTGTGTGTACTTACTTGCATATATATACTTCTATATACTTCTATATACACGCATAGAAATAAGTAGGTAAAAATGTGTATGAGGGTGTGTCGTGGGTGAATCTGTGTACATACATACCTACCTACCTACCTATCTAATTACATACATGTATACATACAAACATATACACATGATGCATACACACATACATACATACATACATACATACATACATACATACATACATACATACATACGTAAGTAAGTATATGCCGAAACCAGCCACCGCAACGCAACGCAGTCCTGCGTCTCGTTGAATCCTGTCAGACCACTGATCCCATACCAGCAACGAAAATGGACGTTAGACTATGACGATGACACAAGAGCGCGAGTACGTGTGTATGAATGTGCGTGCATGCCTCTCTGTGTGTGTGTGTGTGTGTGTGTGTGTGTGTGTGTGTGTGTGTGTGTGTGTGTGTGTGTGTGTGTGTGTGTGTGTGGGTGGGTGGGTGTGTGTGTGTGCGCGTGTGTCTGTGACGAATTACTTGAGAGGGGCTGAAATCGCTGACTCAGAGCATATTAAAACTATTGATTGCTCTGTTTTAAAACGGATCATAAATCAATAAAAAGTGATTTGCTCTTTTTCCAACTGACGGAAATATAGTTTCCCATAAATATATAAAAACTGGATTTCTCAAAACCTGATCATGCGCCTGTGTAACTCATGTATCAATGAAAGAGGGTAAAAGGTTAAACAATATCTATTTCGTGCTTAAAAAAAGACGATCACCAACAATGTAATATTCCTTTGACATTTACTGACAGTCAACAAATTGTAAAGTGAAATATGAGCATCAAAAAAACATGTACTCGCGTTACAGAGATTATGTACATTCAGAGCTTCTGTTGTCATCGTTTCATTTGGTGCTGGTAAACAAATGATTCTTGTACGTATGCAAGAATACGCCCGAAGTCACACACGGTTTTATGTAAGGAAGACACAGCTTTCGAAAGACAATAATCAGGAGATAAAACAATATTCGGTAAGCAGAGAAACCATGTGACAAGTAACACCATAAGACAACAGATACAATGTTGCAACATAAAATATATATTATACATACACACACACAAATATGTATAT
>NC_068991.1:4026501-4032135 GCF_001194135.2 Octopus bimaculoides | reverse complement strand
ATACATATATATATACGACGGGCTTCTTTCGGTTTCCGTTTACCAAATCCACTCGCAAGACTTTGATCAGCCCGAGGCTATAGTAGAAGACACTTGCTCAAGGTGTCACGCAGTGGGAGTGAACCCGGAACCATGTGGTTGGTAAGCAAGTTACTTATCACACAGCTACTCCTATATTTATTTTATCATAAATGCAAAACAACACCCCGCACTCGCCTCCCGAGTTTCGTTTTCCGTACAGTATGTGCGATTCTTTGTTTACTCATCTACGGTACACTACGTATTTTCTTTTAATAGATTTTAATTAATGTGTTATTCAGATCTGCACTGTATTTTTATTTATTAATTTATTAACCTTTAAGCAGGAAAATGCTTATTTTACCATAGACATAATTAAAATCCTAAAAATATAAATATCTATCGGCCGCAGAAACCGATATAAATTTATATATATTAGCCAGAAATATATTCAAAGTACTGAGTGCGCGTTAGGTGAACCGAGATATGATGAGTGATTACTGTATTTACATATCCTTGTTATTGAACATTGCATAGACGTCCACTTGATAGATTGGAATGCCATATATTCCCTAGGCAGAAATGTCTCCCGATAGCTAATCCTAATTCCTAGCTAGCAAAGATAAGGTAAACCTGTTGAT
The DNA here is from genome assembly GCF_001194135.2 of Octopus bimaculoides. Classification (NCBI taxonomy): domain Eukaryota; kingdom Metazoa; phylum Mollusca; class Cephalopoda; order Octopoda; family Octopodidae; genus Octopus; species Octopus bimaculoides. The sequence goes on along the minus strand of NC_068991.1, from coordinate 4,031,476 downwards.
TCTATGTTACCGAGCGTAATCTAGATAACGAAAATACTATCAAGAAATAAAATCCACGAGCCTTATACAGAGCATCTATAAATATCTTTGGAAGTCCTGTTTCTTATTTTACCGTCATCGGATAAATACGATCTGTGTCTCAGTAAGCGACTGATTTGTTTTCGTAGCTGACGAAACGGAAAAACGCAAAAACGTATGCGTCTTATGATCTAATTATGTCACTCACAGTCAAAAAAATGAAATGTATATTTACAAGAGTCTATGTGGAGAATTTTCTCCAGCGATTATTTCTGCAGCGAAAGGTCCTTTCACGTTCGAGAAGATTCGAACGTGTTAAACATGAATTTACTTAAGATATATTTCGCATCCACTTGAAGGCTATGGCTTCACAATTTTATATAGGAAATCCTGTTTCGATCACTCAGTCTAGCCATATATATGTATCAGGTCGCAATACAATATGCCTTTTCACAGAAGCAACTTTTCGTAAACAACTGAGAGCGATCTACGGAAGCAATTTGTTTTCCATTAAGCATGACACAGACGGTAAAAGGCGACTCGTCATTCTAGCAAAACAAATAAATAATGAATCAATAAATAAAAAAACATACCAACATTCTCTCAAACTATGAATATTGCAACGTATGCAGACATAGGTATACATATAAAGACATCCGTCATAGGTAGATAATATTTATCTCCGTCACAATATACTACGCTACATTAGGGCGGCGAGTTGGCAGAAACGTTAGCACGCCGGGCGAAATGCTTAGCGGTATTTCATCTGTCTTTATGTTCTGAGTTCAGATTCCACCGAGGTCGACTTTGCCTTTCATCCTTTCGGGGGTCGATGAAATAAATACCAGTTGCGTACTGGGGTTGGTCTAATCAACTGGCCATTTCCCCCTCACTTTCTAAATATAAGGCGTCGTGCTGGCAGAGTTTCTAGTACGTCAGGCGAAATACTTAGTGGTATTTCGTCTGTCTTTAATTTCTGAATGCAAATTCCGCTGTAGTCGATTTTGCCTTTCATCCTTTCGGGGTAGATAAATTAAGTACCAGTTGCGTACTATGGGATGATCTAATCGACTGGCCCCCTCCCCAAAAATTTCGGGCCGTGTGCCTAAAATAGAAAAGAATATATTTTAATATTTACTAAATGCACTAAATTTTAGGCAGTGTAACCTACATTAAAAATGGAACAAATGATGCAGGATCACGTTCATGTTGTCGAAGTTTTATTTTCTTCAGAAACAATAGCCGTTGGAAGGTATTGTTATCATTAAAATAGCTACTTAAGAATTTCAAAGAAGATGTTATCACGAATAATGCACCCCACCCCTTACAACTTTCAAATGACCAGCGTGGAGCTACGACGCTTCGAGCAGCCGTGAAAATGGAGCGTGCAGATAATATTTTCACCTTTCCGAAAATAATTGGTTTTCTACAGAATAATGGTTAGTCGCTTATATGTGAGAATGTATTATGAAAAAAAAAAACATTCTGTTCGCGGAGTTATTTCTTTTGTTATTTATTAATTCCGCTTTAATCCTATAGTTTTTGTTTCTTATCTCGGGAGGGTCATTATGCTAAAATTATTATCATGCACTGGTTTTCTTTCACTTATATATATTTTGTCGACTGGTGAGCCATTTAAAGAACTAAATAATCGATTTCTTGATCATTCATTCGGTGAAACAATCAGTCTGCTGAGTTGGACAAAATCCTTTCGTCACCGTTCGCGACGTCTTCAATGACGTGACCTCCCTACTCCAGGTCACCTTCCGGTTTAATATGATTGTTATATTTTATATGAAAATTTAAATATTAACGAAGTTTCCTATCGCAATATTTGGCAATGGAAATACTGGAAATCAGCTCAATCGTTGGTACGCCTTTCATAATTCTTACCGACATTTCACCCGTTTTTGCGTTCAGGGTTCAAATTCCGACTAGGTCGACCTTGACTTAATATCCTTATTATATTTAACCTTTCAGGGTAGATATAAGTAACAGTTACACATCAGGGTCGATGTAGCCTACCCAAGAATTTCAAGCCACGTACCAGTAGTAAAAAGAAATATTATTATTGCTGTGGCTGTTGTTGATGTTGTTATTATAAGTACCTGTTAAGCACTGTATTCGTTTTAAATGACTAGTACCCCTCCCCTCAAAATTCCAGGCCCTTTGCCTATAGTAGAAAAGGATTACTATAATTATCATTGTCGCGGATGTTATTATTATTATCGTTGTTATTGTTCGTATTGCTTTTGTTTTCGTCGTTGCCATCATCATCATCATCATCATCATCATCATCATCATCATCATCATCATCATCATCATCATCATCATCATCATCGTCGTCATCATCTTTATCATCAAGTTTCTCGAATTAATCTTTGTTTTGTGCTGTTATACGGTTTCTTTTGCAAACATCAGCAACGCATTCTGGCAAATAGTTTAATTGCAGTCGAGAGCTAAGGAGCTTGTTATCGATTAATGAGATTAAAGAAGATTGCTAAACCAACTCGAGTAAATTATCACAATGCATCTCACGGTGCTAAAGATCCGTTAAAACCATTTACAAAGAGGCTCTAAATACTGTGAAAGACAAGAAACACTACAATAAGAAAATAAAACTATACACACACACAATCTCACACACACACACAATCTCTCACACACACACACACACACACACACACACACACATATATATATATATATATATATATATATATATATATATATGCGTGTGTGTGTGTGTGTGTGCGTATATTTATGGATATGGGTAGGTATGTATTTATTGTATGTGTATAGGAAAATAACAAATAATGAGAAGACAGTTGTTGACAGTTTACAAAGACGACGTAGACATCAACGGACGAAATCTCGAATGAGATGTGTACTTGTCTAAATACTTACAAATGTGTCTTTCCTTATCTACTTAGACATTTCGATACCCCATTAGTCAAAACAATACACAGCTGCCCAAATACATATATAGAGAGAGAGCGAAAGAAGGGCGTTTATGCGCAGGTGTGCCAGAGTGTGTGCGTGTGCGCATGCGTGTGGTTACGAACGAATTTGTGCGTTTGTGTGTGTGTGTTCTTTAATTTTACACTATTGTTTCGGTCAATGAAATGCAGCCTTGTTGGTGCTTCACTTAAAAGGTCATTGTCGGTCTCATCCCTACTTATTATACAGTTTTTCTATGATATTGCTCTTGAAATACACTGCCATAATTCGTTTTAAAATTAATGAAGATTCTTAATAATATACCTTTGTTATTATTAAGAGGGCGTTTTATCCGTTAGGTTTTTTTTTTTATTATTGGTTTACGTCATAAAATGCGTCTCTATAAACTGATAAAAGCGATACACGAATGTCAGAAGCCTCTTCTTCAATAACACACCCAAACAATGCCATCCCTACAACAAACTGTGGATTAACAATGTGATTTATAAATTTCACTTTAAAGATGAAAGCTGCAAATTTCAGCGTGTTCCGGTAAATTCACCATAAACATCTCTACCGTGAAAACATTTACCGTTAAGAAAGCACACAAGAAGACTGCATATTAGATCAGTGGTTCCCAAACTGTTCAGATTCCTGCCCCCTGGGTTTTAAGGCCACAGTCATAGTGACACCCCACCCCCGCTTCATCATCACAGATATAGACCATTTTCTGAAGCAAATTCAAAACGTCAGTATTTTACAAAGGAAGCAACCTAATTAACCCTTTATTTATGTCATTTACATTATTTACATTTGACGGATATTTGTCCTCAACTTGTTTGTTGTTAACACAACTTTTCGGCTGATATACTCTCCAGCCTTCATCAGGTATCTTTGGGAAATTTATTTTATTTGTTATTTTTTTAACCCTTTATTTTGTTTGTTATCTTTTACATCCAGTGTCCCGTTTAGCTTACCCCATTATCATCCCATTTTTCAACACCACTCCCCCACTGAATTAGATAACTCATTTTAAAGAAATTACCTTTATTTCATTTATAGGTTAGTCGAAGTTGCCATTTTAAGAAAACAACTAAACTCTATTTTCTTAGTCTTTGCGTGTGTATGTGTGTGTTTGTGTGTGTTGTGTGTGTGTGCGTATGTGGCAATTTATATTTTACGGCGATATTGTTCGAGACACTCATTTAATATTCACAAATGCTACAGCATTTTAAATTTTTTATTTATCTTTCCGCCATAATTTTGCTCTGTCTCACCCGTAGACAGAAAACACACGCCCACACACACAAACACTGGCAAATATATGTCCATAATTATACTCCATTTTATTTCGCTCTCTGTCGGTTCTGTTCTATCCCCCATTATATCTCCTTACATTTTTTGTGTGTTAATAAATTAGAAGATACGTTACATGACTTATGAATGCGTATCATATTTTTATCTGTCTGTCTGCATCTCTAACCATTCAGAAGTCCGTCATTCATTTAAGTGAAAATAAATACATTCCTCTCTTCCTATCACCTTTATGCAGCAAGGGTCAATATATTTATACAAAATGCCAAAAATCTGTCTCGTATGACGCTTCAATTTCAATGGCATCTTTTAGAAAGCCCTGAAGCAACTTGACAGAATATTCACTGAACGAGACATTTAGCAGACAATTTCGCAATACCTGTCTGGAATCTCAGAATGTAGAAAGCCAAAACATATTCAGCAAGGCATTTTCTCCGACGCTCTTACTATTCTGCTATTCAACTGCAATATTACAACATTTCTTGCACTGCTTGTTTCCACAATTATTGTTCTAACTGCGTTTCATTTCCTAATATAATTCATGCTTTCTATGTCTCTTTCCATTATTTCGCTTCTCTCATATCACCACATTATATTTCTATTATTAAATTGGTTGCATTTACCCAGCATTTTTCTATAATGACAGATTCCCACATAATTTTATGTTAATTTTCTTTAAGAAGCCCGTCGCATATATGTATAT
>NC_068991.1:4023259-4026381 GCF_001194135.2 Octopus bimaculoides | reverse complement strand
ATATATATACGTGTGTGTGTCTGTGTGTGTTTTTGTGTCTGTACTTGCTCCCACCCCTAAACATCGCTTGACATGTGATGTTGGTGTGTTTACGTCCCCGTATCTTAGCGGTTCGGCAAAAAGATGGCGGTACAATAAGTACTAGGCTTACAAAGAATAAGTCCTGGGCTCGATTTGCTCGACTAAAAGGTGGTGCTCCAGCATGGCCGCAGTCATATGACTGAAACAAGTAAGATAATAGAAGAATAAAAGAATATATATACCAGTTCGGTTTCTTTCCGTATCCCTGTAACAAATCCACTCACACAGCTTTGGTCGGCCCTAGGATATGGTGGAAGTCACTTATCCAAGTTTCCACGTGGTGGGCTTGAACCTGGAACCATTTCATTGGTAGGCAAAGTTCTCAAATCTTTTACTATTCAGCCACGCAATGTTGAAAAATTTCTACAGATGTTTCTATTACTCCCTGAATCCCCATCTTTGTTTTAGTAATCGTATAAAAAATTTTGTACCACCGCCCGTTATGTGGTTATATCTCCGCTTTGGGATACACTCGGATGGCATGAAGTATAGAATCATGTATGAGCATTTTTTTTCCCTTTATTAACGCCAGAATAATTCTCTCGAACTCTGATCCAAAGCTAGCAATTCCGTGGTAGGGGGAATGGTCATCTGGTACTTATTTTATCGACCTAGAAAGGATGAAAGGCAAATTCAACCTCAGTGGAATTTGAACCGATACTGGAATAATGAACAGAAAGCATGGTCATCTACCTTAGAATTTGAAACCAGGGACGAAGCTGAGAAGTTCAAAGCATTTATGTCACTTCTACTTTCAACAAACTTCAATATTAGTGATGTAAGAATAAAAGATTATGCAAAAAGCTTTAAAACAATAACACCAATTTCTTTTCTGTTCTATAATTTATTTTAATTTCACCGTGGGAACTTATCTTTTGTATTTTCATTTTTATAATGGCTACCACGTTGCAGATATATTCATATTTTCTTTACAAAGGGAATCAACCAACAGTAAATAAAATTTTGCTCGCTTTGAACTATCCCTTTGGGTAATATTGTTTGCAGAACCTTTTCAGAATTTACATCTCATCCATTTTATCTATTGTTTTATATTTCCAAGTGGTCGTACACTGTCTTTTGATTTAATTAAATTTTTACATATCAAATGTGATAAACCGGAGAGAAACAAATATACAAACATGCGTAATTTAGAATAGAACTAATAAACAAACATATCCGTCGCTACTATACTACTGCGCACACACTCACTCACGCCTACACACATACAAATGTAGACACAAGCATATACGCGTGTTTGGGTGTGTGTGTGTTTGTTTATGTAAAGACTAGCGTGCATCTGTTATATATATATATATATGTATGTATGTATGTATGTATGTATTACACGTGCATACATATGTATGGCCTTGCAGCTTCTTTTCTTCAAATAGGCGCAGCCATGATATACTTCAGAACACTGGGCCGGGATTCACCGTCCGGCTTTAGTAGGTCTTCATGTCATTTTGTACGTTGGACACACCACCACACACACGTATGTGGTCACATAAATTCATATATGTATATGCATACGAAAATAGGCTGAGAAGTTCATAAGCTGACCAAGGTTCATTCATGAAACGTGGCCAAATGAGGTTAATTTTTTAACGTAGTCCCTCTTGCGGCCCATACACTTCTTCAATCGGTGTTGCAGTCCTTGGAACCCACTGGTGAGGAGACTCTCGTCCTGTTGGTCAAAAATGTCACCAACAGCAGATATGGCGCCATCATCACTGCGGAACTGATTCTCAGTCATGTGTTGTTGTTGTTGTTGTTTTTTATATTGAGGAACAGATGATTGTCAGATGGGACCAAGTCAGAAGAACAGGGTGGCTGATCAAAACATTGAAAGGCACAGTCATGAACAGCAGCCATTGAAGCCAAAGTTTTCTGCACTGGAGCAGTGTCCTAAGGAAACAAGACCATTTTTGTTAGTTTTCTTGGCTATTTGTTCTGGATAGCCTTTCGCATTTGCTTCAGCAAGGCGGTATAGTACACTTCATTGATGGGGTGGCTCTTTTGATGATGGATAGATAGATAGATAGATAGATAGAGAAAGAGATAGATTAATGCATATATATATATATATATATATATACATACATATATACATACACACAAACATGCATACGTACATAAATGCATGCATACGTACATACACACATACATATACACATATATAGACAGATGTGAACAAAAGTATATAGAAAAAGATATATTAAACAAGTTCTCCGAAATTTTCAGCGTATAGAGGAAGAAAATATGTCGTAAAAATGATTAAAGCTACGAAGCAAATCTTTAAACTATGTACTTTGTTGACGATGTGTTAACTTAGAAATAACAAACAGTAAAAAATATACTTCGATGTTTCTAGACTTTTCAACATGAGCACTTCCGTCTTCCGTTTAAATTTTCAATTCATGAGAAAGATGTTTTCAAATCGTGCTTAGCTTTGCAATGTCTTCACGATACTACAATAATGCAAGGTTATTTGTAGAAGGAAAATAATATAAATGAATTTTATGATAATTTTTATGTCGAGATGACAATGGCAATATGATGGAAGAGGAAGAAGAAGAAGAAGAAGAAGAAGAAGAAGAAGAAGAAGAAGAAGAAGAAGAAGAAGAAGAAGAAGAAGAAGAAGAAGAAGAAGAAGAAGAAGAAGAAGAAGAAGAAGAAGAAAAATAGTTGAAGAAGGAGATGGTGCTTCTGTTTATTCTTATTTCACTGCTGAAAGAAAACGAGAAGGAAAAGAAAATAGACAATGATAACGGTGGTGTTGGTGGTGGTGCTGGTGTTGGCGTTGGTGTTGGTGGTACTTCTAATGATGATGATGATGAGGAAGAGGAGGCGGAAGCATTCAATCGAGCAGCAGGACTTTGCATGAGAGTGCTTAAATCATAATGATAGAAGTAACAAAGACTTACGTTATCATATATGCGTGGCGTATATATATATATATATATATATATATATATACACATACATGTATATATATATTTATATACATACACACACATATATATAAATGTATATGTATGTAT
>NC_068991.1:4018195-4020695 GCF_001194135.2 Octopus bimaculoides | reverse complement strand
TATGATATTTCCTCTCGTTCTTCACACCATATATCTCTACAGGAATCTATTCCCCGATATACTGCTCCAGTTTTACCAAACTGTCCTCATTATTTTTCCATTACTTCATCATAAATTCAATTGTAATGATTTCTACGAAGAAACGCCTGCCATATTGTGTTGTAAATTATGTCAAAACACCAGTTGATTTCACTCAAATTTGTTAAAAGTACATTAAAGAAAAGCGTATAACCACTTTCTCAGACACACACATACATAGTGGCGGATACTGTGTTGATATAGGAATTACTTCGTTATTGGAGATGTTGTTTAAATGTTGCTATGTATACGACATTTCAAAATCATGTAAAAAAATTATCCGCTGCCGTTTGTAATATCGATGTAGCAATATATATTTGTGCTTCCTTCACATGTGGACCGCTCTTTTACCTGATACATGTGTACGCGTGTGTGTTTTTAATAATAAATAAATGCATACATACATACATACATACATACATATATACATATATATATATATATATATATATATATATATATATATATATACATATATGGGTAGGCGCAGGCTTGCTTACTAACCACATGGTTCCGGGTTCAGTCCCACTCCGTGGCATCTTGGGTAAGTGTCTTTTACTATAGCCACGCGCCGACCAAAGCCTTGCCAGTCGATTTGGTAGACGGAAACTGAAAGAAGCCCGTCGTATATGCTTGTGTGTGTTTGAGTGACTGTTTTCCCCCCACAATGGCTTGACGACCGATGCTGGTGTGTTTACGTCCCCGTAACGTAGCTTACAAAGAATAAGTTCTCGTGCCGATTTGTTCCACTAAAGTCGGTACTCCAGCATAGCCGCAATCAAATGGCCGACGCAAAGAAAAGAAAAAAAAGAATACATACATACATACATACATATACACATATCTATCTTCCTGTCTGCCTCTTTATATCCCCACCTTCTCACTTACCTGCCTTCATACATTTATGTATGCATAAGTAAGTGGTAATTAATAAAACATCAGCTCTGACTCGTCCGCTCACTTTTCTTTCACTTTCCCCCCTTCTCTTTCTCTCTCTTTCCTTCTCCATATCTCTCCGTCTCCCTCCTTTCCCACTCAGTGTCTCTCGTTCTCTTCCTCTCTCTCAGTGTCTGCCACGCTCTCTCTCTCTTTCTCTCTCTCTCTCTCTCCCTTTCTTTCTCACTCAAACACAAATGATTTTATATTTTACTTTTTATTTGTTCCAATAACCAGATGAGCTAAGGCGTCGAGCTGGCAGAATCGTTAGCACGCCGGGCGAAACTGCTTAATGGTATTTTGTCTGTCTTTTCGTTCTGAGTTCAAATTCTGCCGAGGTTGATTTTGCCCTTCATCCTTTCGGAGTCAATGTATTAAGTACCAGTTGCGTACTGGAGTCTATCTAATCGACTTGCTGCTCCTCCACAAAATGTTTGGGCCTAGTGTAGAAAATAATATTTTCTACACTAGGCGAGGTGGCAGAAATGCTTAGCGGTATTTCGTCTGTCTTTACGTTCTGAGTTCAAATTCTGCCGAGGTCGACTTTGCCTTAAGTACCAGTTGCGTACTGGGGTCGATCTAATCTACTGGCTGCCCCTCCTCCAAAAATTTCGGGCTTTGTACTTAGAGTAGAAACGAATAATCAGATGGGGTAGCATTTCAACCGACCAACACACAGAGAGGAAGAGAGACAGAGTGAGAGAAACGAGAGCGAAGAGTGGGGCGGAGGAGAGAGCTGTGAGGTTGAGTATGAATGCGTGTAATACTTCTACAGAGCGCAAGGGGGGCCACAACGGTATCAGGGATAAATACATTATGTAAGGACTGTAGTCATTTAGCACGGAATTAACATTAACGATACAGCTAGATGTATACAACGTGGTAACATTTGGAAATAGTTAATGAATATGGATTAGAAATTAACAGAGGGACGGAGAGAAGAGACAAAAACATTGGAAAGATAGGCCTCTTGGAAATTATTATAATCATTTATTCATTTTCTTTTTCTGGAATCGTAATATCTGACATCTAAAATAAGATATATCGGAAATAGCATTTAATTATGTATATAATATACGAATAGGTGTATCTAGTCGTTGTAGACATTTCGTATTAGAGTTTCTCTTCTTTCGATCTTCCTACCATTCCGCGTATCTCGATTTTTGTATTTCTAACCTTCACTTGTTTCGTCAATCTTCTTTAGACCCTGTAACAGTATGTATGTATTTACATATAATTGTGTGTGTATACGTGTGTGTGTCTCTCTGTGTATGTATGTATATATACATTTATGTATATGCATAGATACATACATAGAGAGAGAAACACCGACAGACAGACAGATGGATACGTAGATGGATAGATAGATGGAGAGAAAGACAGAGAGAGGGAGAGATAGACAGATATATAGATAGATGTGCCAGATAAATATATGTGTATCAGTTTCTAGCTACCTATATATGAATATATATATATATATATATAT
>NC_068991.1:4016824-4017592 GCF_001194135.2 Octopus bimaculoides | reverse complement strand
TGTGTGTGTGTGTGTGTGTGTGTGTGTGTGTGTGTGTGTGCTTTTTCTGTGTATGCTGACGGTTTTAGCTACATTCTCCCTATATTTGTAAGCAAAGTTAATCTAAGCGCGCGTAAACCAGCTGTGTTGATAAGCCTACTAATCTACTCAAATGTGTTTTAAAACTACGACACATTTTAATAGCTTCTCATACTTTAAGCCGCCCACTCAAATCTGCTCGTGAATATTTATCAAGTTAAACAAAAATAACTAAAACAAAAAGAGGGAGAGAAAGAAGTAGGAGAGAGAGAGAGAGAGAGAGAGAGAGAGAGAGAGAGAGAGACTAACGCGTGAATACAATAATTTAAACAATGTTCTGTTTTTTTTTAAGCACCATCCAGTCTACAGCAAATTAACATTGCAAGCCTCAACAGATCTGAATAAATAAAAGTGACTACTTATAGATAAACCTGAGGAGCTTTCTCAACACAAATGAATCTTAATACGAGATCAATTTGATACTTCCTTCATCGCTTCATGACAAGAAAGAAACAAACAAACATGTGTTGCTTTGATGTTCTTTAATTGTCAATCATATGGTGTATATTTATGGATCTTATAGCATTCCGTTGGTTTGCTTTTTACTTCGTCAAACACTAAAATTAGTCACCAACGTTCTAACATGGTCTCTCGAGACCGGTGGACGCCTACAATCAAGGAATTAGTACAAAAGGGCACACACACACACACTCATATATATATATATATATATATATATATATATATATA
>NC_068991.1:4013930-4014688 GCF_001194135.2 Octopus bimaculoides | reverse complement strand
TATATATATATATATATATATATATATATATATATATATGTACGTGTATATTTGCATTTATGAATCTATGTATGTACGTATATATACGTGTATGCATGCCAGCATATATCAATTGTTTTGTTATACATTAGTAAATACATTTAGGACCCTCTCTCAAGTTTTGAGTTCACTCTGTTAGAAACGCCACAATGGCCCTGTAATATCTCACTTGTAAATCACAAATATAATAACTTAGGAATTACCATTTTATGAATTACCCAATTTCCTCTCTATAAATATAAAGAATAACAGCATTCAATTTGTTTTCTATCCATTCCGATACTACAAGAGTTATTTAAAGGACTTCTACTGATTTAGTTTGAATAGATAACATTTAGTTGTAATTTATTCCATTTAATTCTCAGAAGAATAACTATATTTTTTTATCTTTGCTATTCCTAGAAATTGTGTTTTCTACGAAATAATTCTATCTTTTGAGAATCTATCTTATCATTTTATGATTTATCAAATATCTTTTGTTGCATTACATTTCTTAGTAAAAATTCGATTATTCTTCTAAGTTCTGTAATTCTATTATTATTATCATCATCATCATTATTATTATTATAATTATTAGTAGTATTATTAAGGCGGCGAGCTGGCAGAGTCGTTAGCGCGCCGGCCAACTTGCTTAGCGGCATTTCGTCCGTCACTAGGTTCTTTCTCTCTCTCCTCTGTCTCTATGTCTCCTCTCTCTCTCTCTCTCTCTCTCTCTCTCT
>NC_068991.1:4013657-4013920 GCF_001194135.2 Octopus bimaculoides | reverse complement strand
CCCTCGCTGATTTTCTCTCTCTCTCTCTCCCTCGCTGATTTTCTCTCTCTTTACAAATCCACTACAATTGTTTCGACTCATTCTGCATCTATATACCAGAAGTGAGATGTACGATAGTTTTGCATCGCAAGTGCAGATTGCGGCTTCTTAAGGTTCGCTCTTTATGCTCTTCATTTCACGCGTTTAAAAGTCACCTGGGGTGGCCTGCACTTGTAATACATCAAGATTGATTGTTATAGCATCGCATGTGTGAGATACATGTG
>NC_068991.1:4012650-4013268 GCF_001194135.2 Octopus bimaculoides | reverse complement strand
TTGTAATACATCAAGATTGATTGTTATAGCATCGCATGTGTGAGATACATGTGAAGAATGAAACGAAACAATTGTAGTGGATTTGAATAAAGTATTCCTTGAATTTCATTTTCTGTCTCTGATCTATTTATACACACACACATATATATATACATGCATACATACATGCATACTACATACATACACATACACAAGATAACCAGACAGATACACGCACACACACACAAACACACAGACACACACACATGCACACACAAACGATCACTCAAAATATAAAAAAAAATACTTTTACAACGTACTTAGTTTACAGGCATAAATGTACAGGAAGACAAATATCTCTGGGAAAACAAATACATAAACAAACATATACACACACGCACATACACGCACAGATACGTCATGCACACATTCCCTAGCTCACATAATAAATTCATAAATATCAGTACCTACATTCCTACACTTTCATATACCTACATATATGTACACATAAACTTATGAAGGCAGAAGCCTGTCTGTAAATCATATATCTGTGTGTGCGTGCGTATTTGCATACATACACACATACATACATGCATTATATATATATATATATATATATATATATATATATATATATAT
>NC_068991.1:4007878-4012006 GCF_001194135.2 Octopus bimaculoides | reverse complement strand
ATAATATCGTTTCGAAGTTGGTAGATGTTTACATCTACATATTTAGATGCAACTATATACAAGACTACAAAACGTTCGTTCATAAAGAATCATAAATATCTATATATTATACACGTGTGTATGTATGTATGTATGTATGTGTGTATGTATGTATGTGTGTGTATGTGTGCATGTGTGTATGTATGTATTTGTGTGCGTATGTATACATAAATACGTATCCACGTGTATTTTCTGTTTTTATGTTTTTATTGTTTCACTCATTGGACGGCGGCCATTCTGGGGCATCGTCTTGAAAGCATTAAATCTCTGGATTACCAGGAAGTAAACATACCAGCACCGCTTGTTAAGCGGTGGAGGACAAAGCAAACAAAAAGAAACACACACAAATAAATATATATAATACATACATACATGCATACATACATACATATACATAAATGCATGGTAACGTATGCATATTTGCTATCTACGTTTCTCTGTCACACACTTTCTCTCCCTTAAGCATGGTATATGCACGTGCCCCTATATATATATATATATATATATATACATACATACATACATATATACGTATACATATCTATACTTGGTGGCATACTCAAAGATATATATATGCGTATATATGTTTATTATATATATATATATATATATTGGTTATGTATAACTAGAATTCGAAGAGGATTTCTTGAACTGACAATGGATATCTAGAATTAGCAGTGTTTTAGTCAAAAATTTTAAAAGTATTTCGATCCCTTCTTAATCGTTACCGGATCAAATCCGTCAACGGTAAGATTCATGTTTCGAAAGAACGGCTGGAAGAAAAAAAAAATATAAATATCAATCAATTACTGGCTCGTGATAAAATCGATTGTTTCTACTTCGATACCAGTAATTAAGTTTAATACGTATCTCAGCATTTTCCATATTTATCTACATTCAACTTTTACACCTTTTCTTTATCCTTCATCATCATCATCATCATCATCATCATTATTATTATTATTATTATTATTATTATTATTATTATTATTATTATTATTATCATTCTTCTTATTATTATTATCATTATCATTATTATTACAATTATAAAAATAATGATTATTATTATTATAACTATAACTGTTATAATTATTATTACTATTAATGTTTTTGTGGTCGTTTTTATTACTAACATTATCATCACCATCATCATCGTTTAATACCTATCACTTTGTGTATTTGTTTTTTTGTTTTTTTCCTCGAACTTCTCATTTTTTTTTTCTTTATTCGTCTTCCGAAAATTATTCGAAAATCACTCTTACCATCTTTATTGAAATTTGTCACTGGAACATCTTTTTCCATAACTACATTGCCATATTTTTTTTCTCATCATCATTGCAGAACATATTATGATTATTAATCTTTTTTTATTTGATTACTATCTTTTAATTATTATTATCATTATTATTGCTATTCATATATTATTATTTTTATTACTAATATTATTACTCTTAGTATTTTTATTATACTTTCTTATACATGACGTTCTCCAATTTTACATCCACTCATTTATACTTTCAGCTATAACATCTATTTGTTTCTTCCAATTTTAGATATTAGCTTTGACGTGTATTTATATACATTTATTAATATTTCACGTTTTTTTATTAGTATCTATACTCTCATTTTTTTGTAGTTTTATTATTTAGTTTTTTTTTCCTGTTATTTGCTATATTTAACAAAATTCCTGATTCATTCTGATAAGAAATTGTGAATCGAATTCTGATGTAAAATGTAAAATCGTTTCTTCACGATTAAATACAAGAGGAAAAAAAGAATCGAATATAAGCAGAATATAAATACGCAGTACAGACATCCTTACAAATGTCTCTCGCGCACACTCTCTCAAACACTGCATCTCCATATGTATGCATATATATATATACATATATGTGTGTGTGTACAAATATGTTTATATATATATATATATATGTGTATGTGAGTGTAATATTATATATATGTATGTATATATACATATATATACATATATACATACACTCATACCTACATAATTACATACATATATACATACATAATATTATATTACATACTGTATATGCGTGCTTCTGTAGGCTTTCTTCCATGGAATTTTGTAAGTACGTATGAACATATATTTGTATATTTGTACGAATATATCTATATATGCATACATCTATGTACTTCTCTATATATCTATGCATATGTTATATATGTATATCTGAGAAAATACAATATGTCCGTCAGAAAATTTATGAGAATAATATTGAAGAAGAATTATTGAAGAACATTATTGCATGCCAAACTTGGCTCCTTCAAAAAAGGCTTCCTCCGGAGGTCAGAAACAAGTTATCTTTTATCAAACAATAAGGTGCCACCCCAATATTGAAGCAGTATCACAATTGTAATGATACTTTTCTTAATATCATAATAAATCATGACAGCACATGAGAATATATATGTATGAATGCATGCATGCGTGTATGTATGGTTTATGAATGTATATATGTAGGTATATGCATATATAATGTATATATATACATACATGCATACATACATACATACATGCATGCATACATACAGACATCTCTTTGTTGGAAACTGGTTCTCTCATCGGTGGAAAATGAACACAATTACAATTGATTCAATTCTCTGTATGTTTCACCATTTTAAATATTTGGAACTTAGCCCTGGATGTTCCAAGAACATAAGAACTTCTAAACACACGAGCCTCCTCCTTCAGAAAACATCGCAAGCTGTCACAATCCTGAGCCCTTACTTTAGATGGAAAAGATGGGATTCACTCTACAGTTTCGTCCCAAAAGGATTGATGGTAAAGTTAGCTTCAGCGGGATTTGAACTCAGAAGAAATGACAGCAAGCATTTTGTCCAGATGCTAAGAATTCTGACAGATTGCTGTCTTATTTAATAAAGATAATAATCCATCCTTCTATAGGCACGACGCCTGAAATTTGATTGTGGGTGTGAAGTAGTTGATTACGTCGTCCCCGTTTTTCAACTGCTAAAATTTTTATCAAGTCTAAAAGGATAGAAGTCAAATTTAATTCCAAACTAATAAACAAAAAAAGAAAAACGATTAACGAAGCTTTATTAATAGCAATATACAAACCCAAAATGAACTCATGGAGAGCACATTAATGATAATATATAAGCACTGATGACATCCTAAGCCAATAAGTTTATTAGTTAAGATTTCACTGTTTTCAGTACTCCAACATAATACGTATACACAGCAATACAATAATCTATCATAGGATAAAGGCCACTATTCTCCTCCTCACTATTTGACAGGCTACAACCGTCGAGTTGGAGAAATATTAATGTATTTACTAAAGCTATTTATTATTTGAAAAAAAAAATTAAATAACATAAATAACCAATATGGAAATGTGAAAAATATTTTTTTTTTAATGACCAAATTTAAACACAATTGAAACTTCCATTTGATATATTCGATAGAATGTCTCTATCCATTTATACAAGCACGTTTACGAATTTACGTACATGATTAACATGTAGAAACACACACGCGCATGCACACACACACACGCACACACACACACACACACACACACACACACACACACACACACACACACACACACACACACACACACACTCAGTCTGTCTGTCTCTCTTGTTTAATCTTGTAGGTTCGAGATCGTTGTGAATTCTTAGCAGAAACGAGTAAACAGATGCAGATGTCACATGCACATACACACACACACAAATATAAGGACGTTTGTACATGTTTACCTCTCACCACTCCTGGTTTTCTATGGTTCCTTTTCATACATCCACACTGGCTTTCCTGAATTATCAGGTGGGTAGGAACGTTACATTGCATCCTAAGCTTATGTGTAACTTGTTAGCCAGACAGCAGGTGGGGTGATTGTCGGGAGCTCCGTCTGATTTGCTGAATTTTTTGCCACTACTTTATTCGTATTTGTGAAGACTAAAGATGTATACACGCACACACTCACACACTTATATATATATATAAGTATACGTACATACGTACACGCACACACACACACACACACACACACACACACACATACACACACATATATATATATATATATACATACA
>NC_068991.1:4006553-4007754 GCF_001194135.2 Octopus bimaculoides | reverse complement strand
ATATATATATATATATAAAGAAAAGAATCTGATAATGCAGAAGCCTTTTAAATTTATCTAGTAACTTAACCGGTTTCACTTATTTGAAAAGATTTTCAAAAGTAAAGTATAAGGCATTGTGTATCCTATGTGATTAGTCAAAAAATAGTTTACATAAAAGCATTCAGATCAGGTAATAAAATTCTTTACAATGGTAATAAGATTAAAATTCGTTTACAAAAATATGTTCAAATCAAGCGGCAGAGTTTTTGATTTGAATATATTTATGTAAACTAATTTTTATCTTCTTAACATTGTAAACCAATTTATTACCTGATCTGAATGTTTTATGTAAATTATTTTTGACTCATCACGGAGGATACACACAGCCTCAAACGATTTCTTATCATTGTCAAAGACTCTATCACTTGATTTGAATACATTTTTGTAAAACGAATTTTTGACACGGCAGACGATACAGAAAACCTCATACTTTACTCTTGAGCATCTTTCTAGATAAATGAAACCGGATAGGTTGATAAATACAAAGGTATGTATGTATGTATGTATGTATGTATGTATGTATGTATGTATGCATGCATGCATGCATGCATGTATGTATGTATGTATGTATGTATGTATGTATGTTTGTATGTATGCATGTATGTATGAGCGTGTATGCATGTAAGCGTGTAGCTTAGTTCTTAGTGTGTTCGGTTTCAAGATCATAATATCACGAGTTCAGTCCGTGGACACGGTGAGGTGCTATGTTAAAAAGTATCATTAATCTCTGTATAAGGATGGAAAAATGGCAAAAGCTTTTTTAGCACGCCGCGAAAATTACTTGGCATATCGTCTATCTTTACGTTCTGCGTTCAAATACCGCTGAGGTCGACTTTGCCTTTCATCGATAAATTAAGCACTGATCGAGTAATTGTGTCGGTGTAATCGATTATCTTCTTCCCCAGAAATCCCAGGCTCCGTCCCTATAATAGAAAACATTATTATTATGTGCGTGAATAACCAGCAGGTGTAATAGTTTGACGCTCAGGAAAGTGAAAATGTCTTTTACGTTTCGAGCCTTCGCTCTTCACCAGAAAGGAATAAGAGAAAATAAAAAAACCTTGTGGATTTTACGATCAATCATGGCGATAGATAGATAGATAGATATACAGCTATATATTTATATACAAACACACATGCACACATATGTGTATGTATG
>NC_068991.1:4003376-4005655 GCF_001194135.2 Octopus bimaculoides | reverse complement strand
ATATATATATATATATACACATATGCATACATATGTGTGTGTATATACATATTTATATGTGTGCGTATATGTATTATATATATATGTGTATATAGGTGTATGTGTTTGAGTACATATATCATAATTTAGGAATTAGAGGATATATTGACAATTTGGAAATGTAGGTGAATACGTGTCTATGATTTGTATGTGTACGTGTGAGAGCGTGTGCGTGTGTGTGTATTCGCGCGCGCGCGACACGTGTTTGAGTTTGGATAGAGCAACGATTTCTTTAATAATAATAATAATAATAATAATAATAATAGTAATAATAATAATAATAATAATAATAATAATAATAATAATAATAATAATAGTAATAATAATAATAATAATAATAATAATAATAATAATAATAATAATAATAATAATAATAATAATAATATGCATAAAACCCAGTTTAGTACAACTTCAGAAGACTTTGTTATTAGGGACAGCTATGATATTTAGGAGGGTTCTTGCCATCTAAGGTTAATTGCTGTAGCCTGATGCTAACAGTGTTATAGGTTGTGAGTATATGAATAATAATAATAATAATAATAATAATAATAATAATAATAATAATAATAATAATAATAATAATATGCCCTGATGCAGTACCAGGCAGTGGCTCCCATGGCTTCTGATCTTAATTGATTGGAAGTGTTATCATGTACATTGTTTTGTCTTGGTATCTACATTATTATTCTTAAAAATCTTTGCCCGACTAAAAGCGGTGCTCTAGCATGGCCACATTTAAATGACTGAAACATGTAAAAGAATGAAAGAATAATAGAAAGGACCATTGAAAGGAAAGGATACCAACCGAGCAACGCAGACGGGCGAAATGAAAACCTTGCACTGCATCGGCAGGCGGCCCCTGCCCTGTTCTCGAACATTCGTCCTGCATGTATGCGCCAATGCTTTACAGGGTTAAACCCCAGTTGCTATTACTAATGCTACTCGTATCCATTTACCTACGAGAGCAACCTGAATGGAGTGTGTTTATTTCTTTACTGCCCACAAGGGGCTAAACATAGAGGGGACAAATAAGGACAGAGAGAGGGAATCAGTCGATTACATCGACACCACTGCGTAACTGGTATTTATTTAATCGACCCCAAAAGGATGAAAGGCAAAGCCGACCTCGGTGGAATTTGAACTCAGATCGTAACGGCATACGAAATACTGCTAAGCATTTCGCCCTACGTGCAAACGATTCTGCCAGCTCGCCGCCTGTCCTGAATGAAGTATAATGCGCAAAGAAGAGTTATTCATCAGACGAAGGATTCGAACCTGCGACATGATCGTGATCCCAAACAAAAGCCACGTGCCTTCATATCTCTCTCTCCCTCTCTATCTATTTATCTATCTATTTTACTACCAGTCTGTTTATCTATCTGTCTATCTATCTATCTATCTATCTATCTATCTATCTATCTATCTATCTATCTATCTATCTATCTATCATACTATAGGTCTGTTT
Source organism: Octopus bimaculoides (assembly GCF_001194135.2). Classification (NCBI taxonomy): domain Eukaryota; kingdom Metazoa; phylum Mollusca; class Cephalopoda; order Octopoda; family Octopodidae; genus Octopus; species Octopus bimaculoides. The sequence goes on along the minus strand of NC_068991.1, from coordinate 4,004,151 downwards.
ATCTATCTGCCTATCTGTCTATCAGTATATCTGTCTCTCTGTCGATCATCAATTCATTCATTTGTTTCTACATCCATCTGTCTTTATGTCTTCCTATTGTCTTCCTATTGTTTTCCTGCTATCTTCCCTCGTCTCTTATACTTTCAATAACGATGTCAAAATCTTCCGCATTCCTTACATTTCTTTCAATATCACAACCATACCTTTTGCTTTCCCATCTCCTTTGTCACAATTTTATTGCCCTTACTCTCTATCCCTTCTCCCACTCTTACACCACCGCCACCACAACCACCACTACCAGCACCACAACCACATTTCTCACACATTCACACGCTCTTCCCGCACCGACCCAACCACCCAAATAGACTATATGTCATTGCGGTTAATTAACAGTTGACAAGTCGTCCTACTCAATAAAGATTAAATATCTTACAAGGTGAAGTACACCACCTTTCACATCTGCAAATCTCTTGAGTAAATAAAGCCGCTTCTATTCACACACAGCGCTCTGTAAAGCTCCCACGCACGCGCACACTCACCCTAACACGCTGGCACTATCGAAGGTTTCCGGTGCACGTGTCTCGGTATAACCTTTTGTTTCATACAACTTGTTTTTATGTACGACACAAGCACATGTACATTGTCACACACACACACACACACATCCATACATTCATACTTTCATACACACACACACATATATATATATGTATAATTATATACATAGATATATACATACATGCATACATATAATACATGCATAATTATATATATA
>NC_068991.1:3998527-4001646 GCF_001194135.2 Octopus bimaculoides | reverse complement strand
ATATATATATTTTCATTATTATTATTATTATATTATATTATATTAGCGGAAAAACAAAAACCATGACAGAACGCGTATCTCAAGTCATTTAGAATAATTTAATTTGGGTAAGGTCAATTTAAAGTCTTTACAGCCGTTTCTGGGACAACTCAAGGGGTAGGTCATCATGTTTATGAACTGGGTATTCCATTATCAGAGACAAGGTATGAATATTTTAGATGGGAAAAATGTACAGTTCACAAGGACTGAAATTGATACTTTATAAGGAATAAAATAGAAAAATAAAACGATTAAATAAAGGAATAAAGAATAAAGTTGGTTAGAAGAATACAAGCAGTAAAAAATGTTCGCAACTCATCTTTTTTCTGAGGATATGAATTTTGGTCGGTACTTCCATGAAGGTACAGCTCCTTCGACCGACATCCCTATCCTCTGGAAAAAGGTGAGCTATGAACATTATTCTCCTGCCTATATTCTTCTAACTACCTTTACTCTTATTTTTCTATTTTACTCCTTTAGTCTTCTATTTTATTCCTTATAAACTGTGAATTTTATTCATTATAAATTGTAAATTATCCCCGTCTGAAATATTCATACTTTGTCTCTGATTATGGAATGCCCAGTGTGTGAACATGCTAACCTACCACTTGGGCTATCCCAGAAACGGCTGGAAGACTTTATATTCATCTTACCGTAATTAAATTATTCTAAACGACTTGAGATACTCGTTTTGCCTTGGTTTTCGATTTTTCCTCTAATACAATATATACATGCTATAATGAAACCGTAATACAGATCCCTAGATCCAGCCTCAGTTGTGAATTCTACCAGATAGATGGAAGAACATTTTAGAAAATGAAGGAGAGTATATTTTAGATTAAAAAGGAAATGTGTTTATCTTAATTTTGAAAAATAAATGAAGTATAAAAAAACTGAAAAATTTATGGGATGACCCATTATATATATGGTGGTCATCCATTCTGTTTCCAAGTGTCGAACTCACTGTTAATATAATTACCTTCCCGAGATGCCGCGCAGTGGGACAGAATCCGAAAAGAACATGGGTGCAAATCGAATTTCCAAAACACACAGCCATGCTTTCTCCGATGCATGAATATTCTATAATAATTCCGGTTTTATGAGTTCTCTTCAGCTAAGCATATTTTCCCTTATATTTTTTTCAAATTAGGGATCAGAGAATCGTCGAATTGTTGAAGAAGAATGTACCTGTCAAAAACCTATGGACGTCCATTCAAATGAAAATCAAGAGTCTTTTAATAAAAAAAAACAACAAAAACATATGGACATTAATCTATGTAATGTAACGATCGGAAAACTAAAGAAAACGGTTGACATTTAGATTCGTTCAATTATTTATTACTTTTCGCCACCATAAATTCTAAATTCAATTCGCAATGTGATCAACTCTGCCATTTCACAATTCAAAAGCCTATAAAATAACATCATCGGTAAATTTTCACACGACTCCTGAGAAATCGTACTTTCAACTTACTTAAGAAATTTATATTTATCTAATTGAATTATGTTTATATGTTGAGTTTATTAAGTGGCATTTGTTTTTGTATCATCATCATCATCATCATCATCATTAATTTATCATTATTATTATCATTATTATTTGTATCATTACAATCACTTATATATCATTACCATTATCAATATTACTATTAGTATTATCATTGTTAACATCATCATCAATGTTTTTATAATTGATTTATTATTATTACCATTAGTATAATTATTATTATTAATATTACTATTACTATTATTATTATTATTATTATTATTATTATTATTATTATTATTATTATTATTATTATTATTATTATTATTATTATTATTATTATTATTATTTTCATCTTGAATTTGATTCTTCTCTCGATTTTTAATTATTTACTATTTGCTAAAAATTGTATGTTCGTTTGTTGTTCTTTTTTTTGTTTCCTTTTAATATTTTGTTGTTGTTTAATCTTTGTTTTTTACTCATTATACTAAGGATACGAACCACTTTAATTGTCCTTCAACACAATGACAATAAATCTGAAACGAATTCAATTGATTTGAACTATAATTAATTGGAATGAATAACTTCCAGATACTAAAGTTTCATTAAAATTGGCTGCTTATTAAATAAGATAGAATTAACAAATTAAACCAAGCCTTTATTATTATTATTATTTATTTATTTTTGTTTTAGATTTTTTGTTTCGATACGAATAAAATATTATTGGTACTTGAATTCTACAGTTTATTAAAGTTAACCATCTTGTTATCATTTGAAACTCTTAAGGAGTTTAATTCTTGGGTAGGTAGATTTTAATTACTTAATGTGGTGCTTTGGTTGACTTAATCCTTCCGGTATTTAATTTTGGACTTCAACATTTCTGGGGTCACATTCTGCTGAGACCAATCAACACTGCTCTACAACATTCTGCGGTTATTCACATATAATATTGATTTCAAATTTTAGCACAAAGCCACTCACTTCGGGGGGTGGGGGGATAGTTGATTGTGTTGGTCCCAGTGTTCACCTTGTTGCTATTATGTCGACACCACAAACATAAAAAGCTAATGGGCTTCGGCGGAATTTGAACACAGAACGTTAACATTATTTACATTATTTACATTATTTACATTTGACGGATATCTGACCTCATCTTTTTTCTTGTTAACACAACGTTTTGGTTGATATACCTTCCAGCCTCCATCAGGTATATGGCGTAGTAGTTAAGAGCGCGGACTACTAACTCCAAGATTCCAAGTTCGATTCCAGGCAGTGACCTGAATAAAAATAATAATAATAATAATAATAATAATAATAATAATAATAATAATAATAACATCAAAAAATACCTTAGGAATGAGAACCCAGGTTTAAAATTTCCCCAAGACACCTGATGAAGGCTGGTGGGTATATCAGCCGAAACAAACAAGATGAGCACAAACATTCATCAAATGTAAATAATGTAAATAATGCACCAAATTCCTAATCTCTTAAATATAAAACAGAACGTGAAGAGGAGCAGATTGCTCGGCGGGTAAACGTTCCTGCTAGCTTGCCGCGCTATTCATGTGAAATATTAGGGTGGCAATGTGGG
>NC_068991.1:3996694-3997823 GCF_001194135.2 Octopus bimaculoides | reverse complement strand
TGTGTGTGTGTGTGTGTGTGTGTGTGTGTGTGTTTGTCCCCACCACCATCGCTTGACAACCGACGTTGGTGTGTTTACGCCCCCGTAACTTAGCGGTTCGGCGAAAGATATCAAAGGAATAAGTACAAGGCTTACAAAGAATAAGACCTGGGATCGATTAGTTCGACTAAAGGCGGTCCTCCAGCATGGCCGCAGTCAATTGACTGAAACAAGTAAAAGGATAAATGAATAAAAGATTTAATTCCGATGTTTCTGAATGTTTTACGCAAGATCGTTCAGAATGGCAATATGAACGGTTCCAAGTCTGCTGCGAAGATGCCACAATTAACAGCAGAGTAATGTCTTGTCTAGATTGTTAAGTCTTCTTCATTGTTCTCGTCATTATAACTTATTGTTGCAATCTTTAGCAGCAACAACGGCAGAAGAAAGGGACGAAGAATTTTCATTGCCAACAATATTCGCATCTTTGCCGTGAAGAAAATATTTTGCACTCATTTATGAAGAACTTTATTATCAGCATCGTTAGAATGCTTCAACAACAACAGGTGCAGCCGAAGCAGGAACAGGAGTAGCTGGAGCAAGAAGAAGAAGAAGAAGAAGAAGAAGAAGAAGAAGAAGAAGAAGAAGAAGAAGAAGAAGAAGAAGAAGGACAACGGCTACAAACTACAAAAGCAGGAAAATGGAGAGTAAAAAGGAAAAAAGAGGAAGAAAGAAAAGAAGGAAGGAAGGATGGAAAGAAGAGGAATGGGAGCAGGAAGTGAAGGGGTAGCTGTGGCAGCCATATTTCTGTATATCGTCATCATGCACAACAACATCAACATCATCATCGTCAATGTGACCTCCACCACCTCCATCACAATCATCATCATCATCATAACAGTCGTCGTCGTCATCATTATTACAATCATCATCTTCATCAACATCCACAACACCAGGAAACCATCACTACCAGCTCTATCGACTCGACCTCGAAATTTCGACTTTTATCTTTCCGTCATTATCGTCAACATTCACCAGTAACTACACACCATCATCACCATCATCACCATCATCACCATCATCACCATCATCATCATCATCACCACCACCACCACCACCACCACCACCACCACCACCATCATCATCACCA
>NC_068991.1:3994449-3996684 GCF_001194135.2 Octopus bimaculoides | reverse complement strand
TATATATATATATATATATATATATATATATATATATATATATATATGCACGTATGTATGTTTATGTGCGCATATATTGGTGTATATACGTATGTATGTATGTATGTATGTATGTAAAAGACTGAGGGTGCATCTAGCTTTCAACGGTTCTCCCTGATATATCTACGTATCTATACATCAAATTATCAATCTAGCAATCTCTCTCTCCCACAGTCTCACATCAACTTTATTTCCCTCTCTTTATATGTACACAGAATTAGAAACACACACGCGCGCGCATGCACACGCAGGCACGCGCACACACAGCGCAGCACATAAACACACACAACGCAGCACATAAACACACACACACGCACACACATATATACCTGTGTATATGTATGCATATATACACGTATATCTAAATATCTATCTATATGTATATATATATATACATATATATATACATATACATACATATAGATATATGTATATATATATGTATATGAATGTATGTATGTATGCATGTATATGTATGTATGCATGTATGTATGTATGCATGTATATACCATTTGACAATTTAAACATACAAACATATGAATGTGCGCACACACATATCTATCTCCCTTTTCCTTTGTATATCATGAAAATGTATAATGTATGCATGTATGTATGTATGTATATGCATACATATGCAAAGATAAACGTCCAAAACCCATCCATTCATACACTCATACAAATATATGTGTACGTATACGTGTGCGCATTCACATACATACGCACAAGCATATACATATAATTATCGTTTTATATATATATGTATATACATATACATACATGCATAAATATGTGTATATGTATACATTTATATATGTATAAATATATGTGTGTGTATATATATATATATATATATATATGTGTGTGTGTGTGTGTATGTGTGTGTGTGTGTGTGTGTGTGTATATATATCTGAAGTAGGTCTTTCCTATCCCCCATCCATATGTCTATATATTTAGCTAGCTACAAATTAATACCTCTATTCAACCACTCAGTTTTATTGGTCTATATATATTGTATACTTCCTCCATTTACTCATATTGAAGCAGATTCTTATATAAAGAAATTGTATACAGAAAAAAAAACACACACACAAACACACATAAAACACAGAAAGTAAAACATAACAAGAAAGAAATACTAATATCATTGGCCAATTTATTACCAATTAAATTTACTTCTGAAGATTCAGCGGTGTCTTTTCATAATATATCTTCATATTTTCCATTTATTAATTTTTTTTTTTGTTTAATTATATATATTTTCTCAATCACCATCTTTTCCGCTAAAATGATTGCGATTAAAAAGGCCACGCGTTTTTTATTTTATTTTATGGAGGTTGATGTGAATGGCCGGTTTTTTTGTTTTGTTCTATTCTATTTTAATATTTGTTTTTGTTTTGTTTTGTTTTTTTTCATTTTTTTCGTTGTTTCTTTTTGTTTTCGTAGCAATTTTGTGAACAATAGCCTGGTCGGTTTTTAGGTTTCCAAACGGACCAATCGCTGGTTCGTACCACCTTCTGACGTGGAGAGTCCCTAGGGAGCATCAGTGAATCGGTGGGCTTCGTTCGAAGAACTATGGACATTTACCCTTTATATATTCACACGCACGTACGCACCCCCCCCCATATACACACATGTACAGACACACATAAATACGCTCATATACATATATACACAGTAATCCCTCGACTATCACGGGTGTTACGTTTCCAATACCCCGCGATAGATGAAAATCCCTGAAGTAGTACTGTACTGTATATTTTATTATTATTATTGTTTTTTATGAGTTGTATATATTTCTTTCATTATAAATGCAAGACAACACCGATGAGGAATTGACGACTTCAGAATATAACAATATCTGTCAGAGCTAAGTTATATTTATAGCATTCACCTCCGAAATATTCTAAGGGAATTGCTGAAGGCCACTACTTCAAATCACAGACGTTACGCAATCACATACGCCGGCCTGAAGTTGGTGAATGCATTGCTGAGGAAAATGCCGCCAATCGACCGAGGTAGTTTCGCATTGCAGGGCACAGAAGAAATAAATATGATTCTTATCTTTTGAATGTAGATAAACATGCGCGATGCATGAGTATATACGCAAGGAAATATGTCTTGATGTGTGTGTATGTATGTATATATATATATGTAAACACACACACACACACACACACACACACACACACACACACA
>NC_068991.1:3994142-3994420 GCF_001194135.2 Octopus bimaculoides | reverse complement strand
ATATATATATATATATATATATATATATATATATATATATATGCATGTATGTATGTATGTGTGTAGATTAGAAATGACAGATAGATTGATAGATTGATCGCTAGTTTTAAACTGCAATGGTAATACTTTAAACACAAAACTTGGTAGATAAATAGATTAGACGAGCAGATTTATCAATAGATTGAAATTATATGTCACCCCTCAACTCATATGTAATTTTTACTTATATAGATTTGTATGTACATATATATGTATTTATATATATATATATATATATA
>NC_068991.1:3991102-3993684 GCF_001194135.2 Octopus bimaculoides | reverse complement strand
TATATATATATATATATATATATATATATATATATATATATATATATATATATATGCATACATACATACATACATATATATATATAATGTATATATACACAAATATATATACATATATACATACATATATATAGATATATACATATATATATGCATATATATATATATATAGAGAGAGAGAGAAAGAGAGAGAGAGAGAAAGAGAGAGAGAGCAAAAGAGAGACAGATAGAGAGAGCGACAGAGAGAGACATGAACACACACATGTACAATATATAAATCTATCTATCAGTATATAATTGCATATATGCGTGTGCATTTATTCGTGTACGTATGTATATGTGTTTGTTTGTGTGTGTGTGTCCGTCCAGATATGTATGCATGTATGTAAACACGCACATACACACACTTTGTGCGTGTATATATATATATAAGTATGTGTGTGTACTTGTGTGTAAGCTTCTGATAATAAATCTGTACGCATTTGTACAAGACACTTTATATTTATGTTCCTTTATTAGTCTCTCTTTCGCCTTAAACCTCTCCTCCTCTTCTCTGTTCTTCTCTCTATCTTTCTCTATCTCCCCCTCTCTCTCTCTCTCTCTCTCTCTCTCTCTCTCTCTCTCTCTCTCTCTCTCTCTCTCTCTCTCTCTCTCTCTCTCTCTCTCTCTCTACCTCTCTTTAATGTTCTGTCGCTCTCGCTCTCTCTCTCCTTTTCTCTCACTCCCTTCACTTTACTTTGTTCTATGTCATGCTCTTTCCTTCCCTCTCTGTCTCTCCTTCTATCTATGTCTAGCATTCCCTCTCCCTCTGTCTAGTACTCTGTCGATTGCGCTCTCTCTATTCTTTTCTCTTCCTCTCTCCCCTCTATCTCTCTCCCTCCATCTCCGTCTCTCTCTCATCAAATTATTATTGCTGTTTTTTTTCTTCTCATGATGGAACCGGGTTTTCATTTACCATTTCTGTTCGCCATCGACCAAAATAATCGCCACCGAGACACACTACTCCAAACCCCTCACCGCATCGCTTCACCGCCATCAATCAACCCAAAACCTTATTAACCTGCCGAGGCTCGACTGCAGACAGCGACCACAAGAGCAACAACATCAACTTCTACAACAACAACATCTACAACAACAATAACAACAACAACAACAACAGCAATAGTAACAACACCGATAGCATGAATGATTACATGACGAATACAGTTTACATTACCAATAACCAGACTGCCCAAAACACCAGGAAGCCTAAATCGGACAAAGTGCCCCCACCAAGGACCCCCAACAGCACCTACACACCTTTCAGATCACTATTTACCAGGATCATTGCAAAAACTGGGTTAACAAATAAAATAATAAAAGCGAAACAAAGCTACAAGTTCACACGAACGTACGAAATAAAGGGGGGGGGGAGATTTGTGCTAATAATAATATATATATATATATATATATATATATATATATACACACGAAAGCGTGGTTATCTGATAAGAAGCTTGCTTTCCGACTGTATCATTTCGAGTTGAGTCCCACAGCGTGACACGTTGGGCAAGTATCCTATATTATAGCTTCGGGCCAAACAGGGCCTTTAGAGTGGATTTAGTAGACGTTAACTGAAAGAAGCCCGTCATATATATATGTGTGTTTGTGTGTGTGTGTATCCCTGTATATATATATGTGTGTGTGTGTGTGTGTGTGTGTGTGTGTTTTACCCATACCTAAGCACTGCTTCATGCTAACACTTTGTTGGTTACCTCGATTGGGCGATCTACTAGCGCAAATCAGTCAATATATTCACTGGATTATACATAACCTTGTACCTGTCTAAGTTCATTCATAGTTGCCTCTCTTATGTATATCTAATTGACAATAGCCAAAATAGCTCGAAACACCGACGCCTGAGATTCGGTATTTTCACACCTTTTTAGCATAAGGAAGACTTATTCTCCACGGTCCCTGCAGTGTATTTGTATTTTAGCAGTTGAAATATGTTGCAAACATATTTCCACTAGCCTAAATTCTGCTCATACCGAAACACTTCCACGCACTAACACATCCTTATATATATTTATATCTGTGTGTATCTGTGTGTATCTGTGTGTACATATATATAAAGAGAGACGCGCGCTGTGACAGCCACATACGTCACGCAATGACGTAGATTCAACGATACGCCAATGTGTGTTTGTATAAATATGAACATGGCTGTATTTTGTAACATACTTTTTATTGCATTTTTTTTAATTAATTCTAATAACATTCGTTCCAAACCAAATACCGTTCTTTCAGAATACTTTATATTAGTGGCTGTTACAAGACTCCGACGACTAACAGCGAACACAATAAATACAACGAAATGCAAATTTGTACAAACAGACGTACACGACCACGCGTATGTTCATGTATACGAATGTATGTTTGTATGTATGTATGTATGTATGTATGTATGTATGTATGTATGTATGTATGTATGTATGCATAGATAGATAGATAGATAGATACGGAGGTAGACAGATGGGTAGGTTGGTAGGTAGACAGACTGATTGATTGATAGATAGCAATATATACATATATATATATAT
>NC_068991.1:3990022-3990609 GCF_001194135.2 Octopus bimaculoides | reverse complement strand
ATATATATATATATATATATAATCAAACTAAGCGTGTGTATGCCGAGCCTTGGTTGGGCCGACATTTCTTGTTTCCGTTGTGGGTTTTCAATATTGAAGCATTTAATATAAATGCCTTTTCTTGTTTTTTTTTGTTGTTCTTTTGTCTTTTATTTATATATTTATTTATCTCATTTATTAGAATTTGAGTAACAAAAAAAAGAACAGGACATAATCGGAAAGAAGGCAAAGATAAATGTAGGAAATAATAGGATAACTACCAAGAACCATCACCACCACCACCACCACAACCACCACCGACACTACTACTGGTAGTAGTAGTAGTAGTAGCAGTAGTTGTTGTAATTGTGGTGGTAGTGGTAGTGATAGTGGTAGTGGTGGTGGTGGTGGTGGTGGTAGTAGTGGTAGTAATGGTGGTGTGGTGGTGGCGGTAGAAGTAGTAGTAAAGTCGTGATATCGTTGTTTAGAATGGTGATACTGGTGGGGGGGGTTGTTATTGATGTTGGCGGTGATGATGATGGTGATGGTGGTGGGATGGTAGTTGCTGTTGTAGTGGTGGTATTGGAGGTGGTGGTGGTGGTGGAGGT
>NC_068991.1:3986894-3989611 GCF_001194135.2 Octopus bimaculoides | reverse complement strand
GTGGTGATGGTGGTGGTGGTGGTAGTGGTGATGGTGGTGGTGGTGGTAGTGGTGATGGTGGTGGTGGTGGTAGTGGTGATGGTAGTGGTGATGGTAGTGGTGGCGCGGTGCTGCAACTGTTGCTACTGCTGCTGGTGTCGTTTTAGATAGAGACAGTGGTGATGGTGCTGTTAAAACTACAGTTGTAAAATCGTAGTCACAGGAAATGTGTTTTTTTAAAGCGATGATGGTGGATGGTGCAATATGCACCGGTGGTTTGACTGATCGTATTATTACCATAGATTGAAATCCTTGGACCTGTGATAGCAGCGCCAGAAGTGGCGGCAACATGTATACGAGGAGGGAGGGGCTGAAATGTTCCTGTCTTTAAGGATGTTAAGAAAAATCTGGTTGGAGGCCTAGCATACCGTTAAGCATTTCACCCGGTATGCTAACGTTTCTGCCAGCTCGTCACTTTCATCACGCATGTATATATTGATATATGTATAAATACATACAGATAGATAGACAGATAAGCAGACAGGCAGGCAGGCAGCAGAAGATAGACAGACAAACAGACAGATAGATAGATATGTCTTAAGAAGAAGAATGATAACTTTCATTGCTTACTAGAATGTCCTAATTCTCGGATCATGAATAAATACACAGCCATCTAAGTCATCTGTACTTCATTCCACGTGAAAATTATGTCCGTGAAGTTCTCTTCAGCAACTTAGAATGTTGATTATATTGTTCGATCGCATATGTATTTGAAAAATGTACGGCGCCGGATAGGCAGAATCGTTAAAGCGAAGAATGAAAATGACCAGCGTTAATCTTTTGGTTCTCTGGGTTCAAATCCAGCTGACAACAGCGTTGTTTTCAAACTTTCGGTGTCAAAGTAAGAAAAAAGAAAGAAAAGAAAGGTCTTCTGCGTTCGATTGGTGGAAACATTTAAGGTTTATATGAGATGTCTCCTGGTATTAGTCCAATCATTTCTTCGAGTTCTGATTTCTTGATAGAAGCCGTGATCCATCGCTCAGCAACATTATTTGTTCCCTGGTAGTTCTTGGCATTTGGTTGTAGACTTAATTCGTTGCTTATTTTCCAACCACCACCTGATCTTTGCGTGTCTTTAGAGAATTTCCTGCGTGGCGCATTTGTTTTATATTTAATCCATCGCCCAACTTAATGTCACAACCAATTCTTTTTGTTGCCATTAGCGAAGCTCCTGTATTGCAGCATTCTGAGAAAGTCTCCAGTTTGATGATAACAATTTCCATTTATCCCTGCAGTCTGGAAAACTCATTCTTTTTTTACTACTAGATAAATAAATAATTTTTCAGGTTTCGCTGCTCATCTTACCTCTCAAGATACCGAGATAAATTTGCACAAATCTGCTTATTTAATTGTTAATAAAATCGTGTTAGGCTCAATGTTTGCATGAACGTACAGTGTCGGTGACTTTCAATAACTACTAGAGTACCAATATATAGTATGTCTTGCATAAAAGCAGTTAGCTTACGATGTCACATCTAAAATATATTTAATCAACATGAAGAAAATACAGCATCGTCAAAAGACGATAGCCGTTACTGACGTAAATAGAAATATGTTTACATGCGGGACTATATTTATATTTACACCGGTTTAAAATCTGTTATCTTTTCATGGACTATTCATCTATGTTTCGTATTTCAGAACACCGACGAATAGAGAGGGATACGTATTGAAATTCATAAGAGCAAATAAATCATAGAATATGACACGCCAGCATGGCTGCAGTCCAACGACTGAAACCGGTAAGAGATTAAAGGAATAAAGGAATGCCAGAATGTTTATCAAACACATCAGTGATGTTCTGCTATAAAGCAAGCTAAATAGGGAAGCTGTGCCAAGTCTCAGCAAATAGAGATAACAGTTTGCTATGACGTCATAAAAGAAAGAAAAGCAACTCAAGATGATACGAAGAAAAAGAGAGAAAATGATGCGTTAAATTAAGATTTATAGAAGTATTGTATTTTTTTTTTTTTTTCGCCTTACTGTTTATTATTAAATTAAATATTCTCATTTATTTACTTATTTTCATCGTTCGTTTCATAAAAAATATGGAAGCGAAATGATTTTCTCTGGTAGCAAATTCGACATTTTCGAAAATTTCGATCAAACCAGTACAAATATAAACGGAAATATTTGTGTAAAAGCCATCACCATCTTCGACCAAAAACAAAAGGAACCTCCACCGTTATTATTCACAACTGAAATGGCAAAATGTCATGGTTATCACTGTGTATAAATCATGACTGCTGAATCGAAAACCGGCAAAGCTTCACGATTTATTGAAGATTCATCAATAGAGATAAGCGGATATAAATTTGGCCCTACCATTGGTCACGGATCGTACAGTAAAGTTAAACTGGGCTTTAGTGAGAATGAGCGCAAAAAGGTTGCCATCAAAATCCTTGATTTGAATAAAATTCCGGCCGAATTCAGGGATCGGTTTCTACCAAGAGAGATTGAAATAGTTCAAGCGGTTAAGCATCCAAACATAGCTAATGTGTTTGAGATTCTTACCATCGAAAAAAAGGTTAGTTCATTTATACATCAATTCTTATACATATACATCCATATATACATAATACATAATCGTTCTGAGTACTAGTATCTTAGCTCCCTTCTCATCACCTTTTTACGTATGGGGATACACACGCATGTGCATCGATTTTCATATATATATA
>NC_068991.1:3983941-3986612 GCF_001194135.2 Octopus bimaculoides | reverse complement strand
ATATATATATATATATATATATATATAATACAGTACAGCCAAAGGGATTAGGTCGATTACATCGACCCCAGTGTGTAACTGGTACTTATTAAATCGACCCCGAAAGGATGAAAGGCAAAGTTGACCTCGGCGGAATTTGAACTCAGAACGTAACGGCAGACGAAATACCCCTGAGCGAGCGTACCGCCAATTTGGTAATTGATATTAGTCAAAGGTAAGTCAGTGAGTTGGCAGAATCTTTAGCATGCCGGACTAAATGTTTAGCGGCATTTCTCTCGGATCTTTACGTCTTGAGTTCAAATTCTGCCGAGGCTGACTTTGTATTTAATCTTTTCGTGGTCGATGAAATATAACACTAGTTGAATAATTGGGCCCATGAAATCCACTGGAGCCCAAATTCAAAATTTCAAGCTTTGTGCGAAAAGTAGAAAGGATATTAATTAGATGTGCACCTCTTTTGAACAAGGAACAAAATAAACATTTTTAAACCCTGTGTTTCTGAAAGAAATCCTTATTATAAAGAAGGGACGGGAGAAGGAAACGTATTTGAGAATATAATAATATAAGGAGCACTGCGTCGGTTACGAAGACGAGGGTCCCAGCTGATACGATCAACGGAACAGCCTGCTCGTAAAATTAACGTGCAAGTGGCTGAGCACTCCACAGACACGTGTGCCACTAACGTAGTTCTCAAGGAGATTCAGTGTGACAAGGCTGGCCCTTTGAAATACAAGTACAACTCATTTTTGCCAGCTGAGTGAACTGGAGCAACGTGAAATAAACTGTCTTGCTGAAGGACACAACGCGTCGCCGGGAATCGAACTCACGACCTTATAATCGTGAGTCGAATTCCCTAACCACGAAGCCACCCGCTTTCACAGCAATATACAATAATACTTGACTTTATATCCCAGTGGGACCGCTCTCTTTTTTCATCTTTCCTTAGTAATGCAGCCGCTTTAATTGATTTTACCTGTTCACAATTCTACCCCTCCCCCCACACACGCATTCGAATGTGTAGCTTTGTATCTATGGCAGTAATTATTACCTTATTAGAAATTGGTTTATTAACGAGTTTATTAGCATAATTCATTCTGATTGCTTTTTCTTACACCTAAGTGAGATTCAACATCGTAAAGAAAAACTTAAGACGTAATCATAAGTAAAAATTTCATTTATGATAATGCTTGTACAGACATTTCGGGCACCGAGTTAAAAGGAACTAATTTTCGTACAATTAGATTCTCAACCACCTTCGTGCTAATCAAGCAAAAACGCAATTATGACTTCAATGTTACTTGCCGAAAAACTGTTGATATTTGGGTGATAAGGCTTTTAGGGATAATGTGTTATATGGACCCTACCTTTTACCTTTTATCACTTACGCTTCACGTGTTTCAGTCGTTAGATTGCTGCCATATTGGGCTAGTTCTTCTTTGGTCGTAAACATACTAACACCGGCTGTCAAACGGTGGTGGAGGACAAACTCAGCTACCATCTTGTGTACGAAACGCCAATGTTTGGTGGCAGGTTCCGGAAGCAGTCCTTCGCTTGACTATAGCTTATGCACGTTAAGATTGTTAAAACATCTTAAGGAGGGTTGCTAGAAACCCAGCAGGACTAAAAGCAAAATCTGTCAAAAAAGACAGATCAGCTCTGCGTAGGTTCAATAACTATCTAATACCACTGTCCCCCCAGGAATTCCTGGTTCGTGTTCAGCGTGCTGGAATCTACTGGGAGGGAGGCACCCATCATTTTTGTTAAAAGGTGTCTCTCGGAAATCGCTCTGGTATAAAATCAAATATGCAGGGAATAGCAGTGGACGTTTTGGAAATCATTTGCTGGTACTCAAGATCGTGCCGCTCCCACATTCCGAAGCCTGCGACCCGGATAGGCACTAGATATTTTGCCTCGGCTTCTCTCTCGATCATGTTAATAGGTTGGGGGGTGTTCTCGAAACTTATTGAACCGAAAATTTGCACAAACATTACTGACATTTTGCATTGGCAATGGTCAGTGATAGTCTTCCTCGGTCACGAGTGGACAGCTATTGTTTTAAAAGAAGCAGCTATTTACAAGACTAGAATAAAAATCATAAATCACCATTCTTTATGTCTACCCGTCTCTGTCTCCTCTTTCGTTTCTTTTTCCTCTCTCTCCAGCTCTCTTTCTCTCATTCACTTTCTCTTTGTCTTTCTACGTATAATGACACGCGTGTATACACGTACACAGATGCATGCTGTATATCGATTTTAAGATTATATAAGTCACAATAGTCAGACATGTATTATGCTGAATATTTCGATTATGTCCTCGATGCCTTTCCATAGATGTTCACATATAAAGTAAAACTGGAAAAAAACACAAACGTGGCGATAAGCAGATTTACGAAAGATGCCCTCAGGGTTTGCATCCGAGGGATTTACTTTTTACTTGACTTCTTTCTTTCGCTTCATTTGTTTATTTATTTATTTTTCACTATAGAATTCCATTAAGTATGAGATACCGTTCAGGGAAACAGAATTTCTCTTTATAAAAATTATTTATATAACGGAATTCTAACCACCGAAAACATTCACGCATCACATTCAACGCGCGAGCAACACACACACACACACACACACACACACACACACACACACACACACACACACACACACACACACACACA
>NC_068991.1:3969174-3983148 GCF_001194135.2 Octopus bimaculoides | reverse complement strand
ATATATACCCATATCGGGAACTCATGCACAGTGTGCGTGCAAATATAGCGAATGAATGTATGCAAATATATACATACTTATCTATCTATCTATATATATATATATATATATATATATATATACATATATCAGTAGTATGTATTATGACTGCAGGCATTCGTGCATGCGCCAGATCTGAAATGATTTGGTTAGTATTTTAGGGCGCAGTCTGATGTATATGCGCGAGTCAGTTGGTTGATGTCTTTGTCTAAAACCCGTAGCTTGTCCAGATTATCACTTAGACATTTACTTACAAAGATAAGTGAACCAATTATTAACTGGATAAATGTGAATTTATAATTTGGAAATAGAAGCTAGAGGTTTAGAAGCTGTTTATGTACGTATGTATGCATGCATAGATATATAGGGCCAACAGCAGATGCTTTAGTACATCAGTGATCAAAATCATAAAGACGACCACTGAAAGGGTGATTTGTTAGAATTCTTTTGCATCTACAGAAGGAAATGCATAAATATCAGGTTGTTCGGAAAGTTCTTAGCATACTTTAAGCGCAATAAAGGATAAGAAATTTTAAACATTCTCTCATCTTTATTCATTCAAGTAATTTCTATCGTTTTTTATGACCTTAGCAGGCAATTTCAATATTCCATCGGCATGAAACTCAGTTGCTTTTGGGAAAAATAGGTCGTCTATATGGGTTTTGACTCCCTCTGAATCGTTAAATGATTTTCCCTTTACAATGTTTTGCAGAGACGGAAACAAATGATAGTCAGATAGTGCAATGTCATGGGGAGTATGATAGATGGGGCAAGAGACCCTTCTCAAATGCATGCGACTTTGTGTGGGTAGCCAAAGACACATGTGGCCTGGCATTGTCCTGGTGGAACACAACCCCTTTCCTTGATCTCTTGATTCAAGTTTGCTAGTTGGCAGCAGTAAACATCAGCATTAATAGCCTTATTTTGTAAGAGTAGCTCGTAGTAAATAATGCCTTTGAAATTCCACAAAGCATGACATTTTAGGAATGGATCTTCTGCTTTGGTAGCTGTTTTGGAGGATCGATAGATTTTTTTCTCACTATATTATCGTAAACAATCCATTTTTCATCTCCAGTTACCAGTTGTTTCAAGAAAGGCTTATTTTCATTGCGTTTCAGAAGCGTATCACAGATGGAATACCGGTGCATGCAGTTATTATTCTGAGAGTTTTGTGAGGCACCCAAACATCATAGCGAGAAACATCCAATATTCACTAACTTTTCATGAACGGTATTTCCAGAAACTTCCAACTTCTCTGCAAGTTCTCTAGTCATAATATTCGAGTTTCCTTCAATGGTTACCTTCAAATTCTTGTTATCTTAGGTTGAGGATCTTCCACAGCGACTGTCACCTTCTAAGCTCAACTCAGCATCTCTACATTTTAAAAACCATCTTGGAACAGTTGATTCACTTACAGTATCTTATCCATAACCTCCACAGATGATTTTACACTTTTCCACAGCATTTTCACATATTTTGAAGAAGAAAAGCCTTAAGTGGCAAATAAGCATCTTTTGGTTACACATTTCAAATGGCGATTAGAGTTGAAAAAAGTAAAATATATGCCGATAAGCTTTAATATGCAAGCAATTCTGAAGTATGAGTCAGACTAAGATTAGAATTATTGCACGATGGGCTTAAAGACACAAATCCAGAAATCGCTCAGTACTTTTCGGACAACCTGATAGCTTTATCCATGTTTTTGCTTATACGATGTTAATGAAGTCTCCTCTATTGTGACTGGCTGACCGGGCATTGTGACTAGCTGACATTTTGATAGATGTTGACCAATCAGATTTATACCGAAGATTCAAATTGCATTTTATATTAAATTCTTGTACATTTTCGTTTTTCGTTTTTAAATATCTTTATTTTTATTAGTGTTTTTGCATTGTTATTTTTACCAGCAGATTCACCATTTATGTTTAAACACACACACACACACACACACACACACACACACACACACACACACACACACACACACACACACACACACACACACACACACATACACACACACAATTTGCAACCATTATGTCGAGAGATATGTCAGGTTAGCGTGGGAAGTTAAGTAGTTGTGGTCGATGAAAATAACCGTCGGAGCCCTGGGAACAGTGAGTAAATATCATGGAACAAATAGGGGCTGCAATAAGAGTGGAGCACTTGCAGAAAACAGCACTGCTTGGAACCGCTCGAATACTCCGGAAGGTGCCCGAAAAATAAGGGGAGTTACCTTAGTTTACTGGAAGTGAACAGCTGACACCGTAGTACATTTCCAACGTTAGAAGCTGGGCAAATACAATAGTAATAATAATAATAATAATAATAATAATAATAATAATAATAATAATAATAATAATAATAATAATAATAATAATAATAATAATAATAATAATAATAATTTAAAGTATTCGTTTGAAATCCACTTATCATTAAATAATAACAAAGCCAAATCAAAACACTTTTAAATGATTTCTCTCCCGATTTTATTTTTATACACTTAAACGAAAACTTTCTTCACAAAATGATTTGTTTTGTTGGTTTTATGTCTTTCTTGTTTTACACAAACTATGGCTTTGCTTGGTCGCATTATTATCCCAACAGTTTCTTCTCTTACATCATTAAGATGTCCATAAATGCAATATCCGCAAGTTTTGCTATATTTAGATTTCCTTAATGGTTAAATAATTAATTAGATTGAAAGAAATTAGTAAAACAGTATCTTCCCCTTTTCATGTCACTGTCGTTGTTGTTTTTGTTATTTCGTTGTTTTACATTTTTTTGTTATTCTTTTTCGTTTGATTTAGCCCCAGGTCAAGCCTGATGCTACGGAACTATGATCTAAGATGTTCCGTCTACGGCTACCCTGTCCTTTTTTAGTGAGTATTCTAGTGCCTCCTGAACTTTAGAAGACGCTACAGACGACAAGGTGTTATTTGAAGAATATTTGGCTGCTATTTCTAGTGAAGCGACCACGTTGAATCACCTGCTATTGTATCTATTTTTATTGATATCGATTACCTACAGGTCTAGGCCTCAATTGAGCAAACTTACAATCAAATGTTGTTCAAATTTGGCCATCCTGTGTTTTATTATATGAAGGGAGAACAGAATCACATTATCCGAAATGTACTCTTTTAAGACATTAGGGTGAATTTTGAGAAACAGATTTGTCTAGATTTGTCTATTATTTCTAGCTGCCCTACAACCAATCAGAGACTCCGTCATTGTTTTCGCCTGTTGATGTTACTTGCATATGTTATAAATAATGAACACGTCATATACCTTATTATAAGTTTCATTTTTCTAGCTTGAGTAAACGCAATGATGTGTCGTAACTTTAATCACAGACATTTATTATCATGGAGTTTGCAAGTCATGGCACACTGCTGGAGTATATCAATTTGAGAGGGAGCTTGAGCGAGAATCACGCCAGAAAAATGTACTTGCCCATAGTAAACGCAGTAGATTACCTTCATAGGAGCCTCATTGTGCACAGGTAAGTAAGTATTATGAATTCTCGCTCTTGCTAAAGAGGTTAGTGGGTTGGCAGAATGGATAGCAAACACCGGGGAAATAGCGATAGATTGTCAGAAATGCGAGAGCGACAGACAAAATGGCGGTAGATTATTAAAAGACGGCACAAAGTAAGAAAAAAGCCCAACTAAATAATCAGCTATATTAAGATACCGTTATGATCAGAGTGCAAACGAAGCACAAGATGACTTTGCCTGTCAGTTAACAGGGGTCGATAAAATAAGTTTCCCAGATGCACTTTGCCAGGCAAATGAAATGGTCTGAAGCTGTGAGATGAAACTAATATAATTACAGCGCGGGAAACATATTAGTCACTCACAAACACGCAAACACTCTAAACTTTCTGGAAGAGATCACCACATCTGTTCCAACAAACCAAAAGAAAATGTTGGTATGCTTCTCCACTTTCTTAGTTGACCCGTTAATTAAGATCATCACATTTGTTTGCAGCTAAAAGATGAACTCGGGAAGGACTACAATTTTTTTTAAATACTGTGATCGTTATGCACGAAACGAAGTCATTACTTAATAAACACACATATTGGATAATACTTAAATGTAAGGGATTGTATGGCTACAGTTTAAGAGTCTGTTCTCCACAGATTTATGGATACGTAACTCGAATTTTTCATCTATTTCTTAAAATAAGAAAATTGAAGTTCTTTAATATGTACATATATATATATGTACAATAAGAAATAGAATACTTCTGAAAAACTTGTATGGCAAATATTTTTAAAATGGTTATTCATTTCTACCGGTTTCATTTCTACAAAAAAATTATCGTAGTCAAACAATTGACGTTGCTTTAATTTCATGTCAAAACCTTCTTACTGTTAATATGCTAAGTATTACATGAATCGACATTTAAGTAGACATCTTCCCCTTTATTTCCTGTTTTATTTTTCCTTTCCTCCAGTATGGCATTTCTCCTTGTACCTATTCCACTTTTCTCGCCTTCCTTCACCATGTCGAATTCGCTCTGAAATCTTCGCCTTATAACTGAAGACGAGTTGTAGCAATTTTCGATTCAAAGATTTTTGT
This sequence comes from Octopus bimaculoides, assembly GCF_001194135.2. Classification (NCBI taxonomy): domain Eukaryota; kingdom Metazoa; phylum Mollusca; class Cephalopoda; order Octopoda; family Octopodidae; genus Octopus; species Octopus bimaculoides. Next base: position 3,978,525 of record NC_068991.1, on the reverse strand, counting down.
GGAGTTAATTCTAACAAAGATTGATTTCATTGTGCAAAGGCATGAGTGTGTGTCTGTGTGTCTGTTTCTGTGTGTGTCTCTGTGAAGTTACATGCATTCCGAGATATTTTTTTATTCTTTTACCTGTTTCAGTCATTTTGACTGCGGCCATGCTGAAGCACCGCCTTTAGTCGAAAGAATGGCCCCCAGGCGACATTCTTAGGGATAATAATAATAACAATGATAATAATAGTCACGACGATAATAATAATAATAATAATAATAATAATAATAATAATAATAATAATAATAATAATAATAATAATAATAACAATCGTTTCATATTTTGACACAAGGCCAGTATACTCTGGGGAAGGGGATAAGACGAGTCAACCCCAGGACTCAAATTTTATCCACCCCGAAAAAATGAAAGGCAAAGTCGACTTTCTTGGAATTTGAACTCAGAACGAAAAGCCAGGCAATAGGCCGCTAACCATTTTCTCCGGTGTACTAACAATTCTGCCAGCTCACGGCCTCAATGATGATGATGGTGATGAGGATGAGAGATGTTGTTGTCTTTGTTGTCGTTGTTGTTGTTGGTGGTGGAGGTCTGTTGGTTGCTGCCGATGCTGTGTCATTTTTTAAAATTCGTTCCAATGTTTTCTTTCTTAATTCCCTTCACAACCTGATCCCCATTTGAATATAATTCAAATTTCCGGACGCACAGCCTAAAACGCCAATTTTATCCTTTGGACACCTTAAAATATGTTCTTGTTTTGTACCGTCCACATTTTCCAATTTTGTTTCTGTTCTCTTCGAATATGATTTGGCATTTGTTGACCTTCTTTATGCTGGTTATATGTTTTATATTAGTATGCATGTGTAAAACACGATTCAGCTTGTGTCCTTTTTCGTAATCGGTACAATTTTTAAAAAAATTACGGTAGAACTTTAAAACAAAATAATATTAGGTTTTTCATCGGAAACAAATTTGCGTTTTGGAACAGGTTTGAGAGCAACAATAAAGCTGAAATAATTATGAGTGTTGACTATTAAATTCAGTGTCAGTGGTTTTTCAACAGATTTAACGATAAAACCATTTTAGAAAAACTTGACTTTCAAAGTCGACCAAGAAAAAATATCCTTAAGCAGCATAAAGTTGAGCGTGGAATTTCTAAAATTTATATCATCAAATAAAGAGAAAAATTCATGGCCACTGATTGGAAAATTCGCAATGAATTTCAGAACAAAAGAAACAAAACAAATTGAAGGATACTGCTATGAAGCTCTCCAAACCTCTCCAAATTTGCATGAAACAAAATGCATAAATGAAGAACTAAAACACACCTCATGTTTGGAAAAAAAATTGATATTTAGTTCCACGATAATGAAGGCAATTTCATATTGGAAATTACACTCGACAACCTATTTTTAGAGAAATCTTATTTCAAAACGGCTAAACTACCTACACGAAGATGAAATTATTCAACTTTTGAATAACATAAAAAAGGAAAAACCAACTTCAGATTTCAAAGGACATTTTAAAACTAGAAACAGAAACAAGACTCGAAATAGTAATACATCAACACGAGGAAATGATTTTCAAGTTTAAAATGTCAAATTTTTACCAACACTGAGAAATACTCATAAAAATAACTTTGAACTTGTCTATGAAATTCAAGAAACCACACAGGTGGAGCTAGAAATAATTGAAGTTGAGACCTCCCACAAAACTATGCTAATTGTTTTCTGGATTCTTTAAAGAGCGACAGGATTGGACCAAAGAGGGGACGGTAAAAGAAATAAAATGAATACCTTTGCCGAAGTAAAGCATTCTCAATACATCAGGAAAACCAGTATATTTGCAAAATTACTAAATTGATTCCATTCACTCTAAGATATATTTAGAAATTTAAGATATTTCAGCATTTTGTAGAAGAATTATTTGATAAGGAAACGGTGTGGAACCGCTTCTTAGAAACAAAAATAACCATTCTTCAATACAAGCAGAAATAAATCCGTTCGTGCTTTTTGTGGCCACTTTTTGAATTTTCCGTATAATATCATAGAAAATCGAAGATTTAAGTCACACTTCAGCCCTATTGAATCGGGAACATTTCGAGATGAAAACTAATAACACATTAACAATGAAAGAAGCTGCTGTAAGGAATGCAAATGCATTGATATAAGATTCGAAAAAGATTGCTTTATCTCTGCTAAGAACAAATATATGCTACGAAATGGTTAAAAATAAACAGACAGAAAACAATGAAATATCTTTACACTTGTCCTGAAAAGTATTAAACGCTAAATCACGTGTTAACTCTAAATGTAAATCTAGACCTTACTATAATTTACCAAAATTTTACAAATGCAGGATTATGAATGAAATATGCACAAGATCTACAAGTATTTGCATTAATGTTTTATTACGAAAAGAATTTAAAATATAAAAAAATACTAGTAAATGTGCACCGTTTGGAATACATCATCTGAGTAATATTTTAGGCATTCAAGTGAAACCAATTCTATACAATGTCGAAAGTTTTATAAGAGTCAACGCGAAGATATATTGGATATTCTTCCGCAAACGGTTAATGTAAAGACCATTATTGTATCCTTTGAACGAAGTACATGAAAACCCGCACGCCCATAAAATAGAATGTGAAAAAAACTTTTTCCGGAAAGCTTTACATATGAAATACTGGGATTTTGGTACAAAAGAAATATGTGAAGGATTAAAATTTATTCCTAAGAGTATCTATGTTATATTTTATACGATGTGGTGCAGAAAAGTTCTTGGCTTCGGGTAAAAGAAAATACGGGAGAAACAGTTAAATATGATTTTATTAAACACATTCCCTTCTCAGATTCACACACTTATAGCAGCGGTCCTTCAGTTTTTCAAAGTCCTGTAAAAGAACTCTGACGGTTGGGCCTCCAACGAAGCCCTTTAGTGATACCCTTCAAGCCAGAAACTTTTCAGCACCCCCTCGTATTAACTAAAATCAGGAGGCACAATACCATAACAGCATCCACAAATTATACAAATTTACGAATATTTTATCTGAAAATTACAATGTTTGATATTTCTTCGATATTGACTTCAAATTTTGGCACACGGCCAGCACTCGCAGACGTCATCAATAATTTACTCGTTGCCTTTTGTACAAAAGAAATTGTTTACTTACGCACCTACACTCACATTAAAACGAATAATTTCGCTACAGATACACAAATACAAGAATACTCCCGCATATTCTAAGCTACTTGTCCATCTCTACAAGGGTAGCGGCTATTCACTCAGTTTCCAGAGACCAAATCCACTTACAAGGAACGTGTCGGCCCAGTGCTATAATAGAAGACACATGTCCCATGTGGCACGCAAGAGGACTGAACCTGAATCCATTCCGTCGTGAATCAGACATCTTAACCACACGACTATGTCCACGCCTTATTTTATAATCTCATTTACATAACCGATTACTTAATACGCAGTCCGTTATGAAACGGGACGAAGGCCTCCAAGGAGTAATGGGCCTGTCAGCTTTTGTGCGTGTGTGTAGTTAATAATTCTCATTTTCTTTTCTAACAGGGACCTGAAATGTGAAAACATTATGTTGGATGGCGAAAACAACATTAAACTGACTGATTTTGGCTTTGCCAGGTATTTCCGAGGCTCTGATATATTCAAGACGTTTTGTGGCAGTGCCGCTTATGCGCCACCAGAAATATTACAAGGAATTCCGTACAGCCCTGTTCTACATGATATTTGGGCTCTCGGCGTGATTCTTTACAATATGGTAACTATTTTCCCTACTGTAATACACACACCCGCGCGCACGCACATACACACACCACACACACTCACTCACACACACACTCGCACTAAATACTGTTTCGGGTTCTAGAAGTCGTGGGACCAGTTATTCGGTTTCTATGGCATGTAAATGACTGAAATCACAACATTGCCTCAAAACCGTAAGGTCAGTCAGTCGCAGGGTTATGCAATGATAGTTAGAAATACTGGAGCAAAATCACCTAGACGCCCTCGTAGGCATTAGGTGGTTTTGCTTCTAACAAAAGAAGGCTCCAGCCTGACCTAGCAACATCGTTAGAACGTCGGACGAATTGATCAGCGATGATTCTTCCGGCTCATTACGTTCCAAGTTCAAATTCCGCTGAGGTCAACTTTGCCTTTCATCCTTTTTTTCTACGATAAAAATAAGTACCAGTTAAAAACTGGGGTGGATGTAATCGTCTTACACTCTTCTCCGAAACTGCAAGGCAGCGATTTTGTAGAATCGTGGGCACGCCGGACAAAATGCCGCTAAGCACTTTGTCCGTCTTTGCGCTCTGAGTTCAAATTCCACCGAGGTCAGGTTTACTTTTCCTCCTTTCGGAGTCGATAAAATGAGTACCACTCAAGTGCTGCAGTCCCCGCTTCCCATCAAAAGTGCTGGTATTGTGTCAAAATAAAAAAGAAAAGAAAATGAAATTTAAGAGAATAATTACGATTCTTCTTCTTGCTGTTGCTGCTGTTGGAAATCGAAATTCTTAGTTTGGCTGATTTAAACGCCAACCGTATTCACTCATTTCTCTTCAAGTTAACTTTGTCTTGTACTCTTTCGAAGTTCGATGAAATATCGATACCAATGAAGTACTGCGTTCTGTTAAAGCACCATACTCATTCCTAACTTGTGCTAGATTGTGACTATAATAGAAATGGAGATTCTTGTTAGCGATAATTTCATTTTAGTACGAAATATATGATTCCATTAAGAAAGTATCTTAAAAAAAATAAGAGTCTGTATTTGCTCTCTGAATAACAATGATTTGTCTCACCTGGGAAATTTCTCGATGATTCCTCTACTTCTTTGTCTGTCTCTTCTTTTCATTTTCATTGTATATCATCTTTATATATTTCTTTCTTGCTCCACAAGAACTTGATGTCTACTGTAGGTTTCAATCATGATTGCAGGAAAATACGTCACTCGATTTAACACCGCAACATGTCTTCTGGCATACGGATAGCGTATGGATAGGTAGTTTCCACCAAGTCCTCCCTGACTGACACGTAGGGCCTCGATAGATCTCTGTGCTGCGCTCTTCCTCCCCAAACCGAACCGTGAAAACTACTTGGAGACACAATTGGTTGTCTTCGTTATTTTTACGCTATAAATCTCGGAGCAAAGCAAATTGTGTAGAAATGTCTGGCCACTATGAACAAGAATACCGCGTGGTATGGATGTTATGTTTTTGTACAAAGATACTAACGCTGTGTATCGATTGAATGCATAAATCTGACCATTCTGTCATAATAAGTTTCTGTCCATAAAACACTTTTATGCAAAGTATTACGACACGTTTTATGTGGCAAATTCACGATATAAAGCGTTAGGCCATTCATCTTTTACTTCCGAAGTTTTCTCCGTGTATAATTGTGTGCATAACGTGACGATAGGTCTGGTCGAAAGTTTTTGTCGTACAAAAACAAATTAACCTGGTCAGCATTGTAAAATATTCATCTGTCCAACACAACAATTTTAATATACTCTTTCCTGTTTATTTAACTTTATATCCTGGAGAAATATGTCCACCATTTTCGATTGTTTAGAGAGATATTTATCATGCGTTACACATTTGTTTGCAAGATAAGAATCGTGATGGCGGCGAAATTTTGAGCCAACATATTGAGAATAATTATTCAAAGAAGACTGATACTAAATGAATTTTCTCCCTTATATCCATGCATTGTGTACGGCAAAGATATGGTCGGGGTTGGGTTTAAGGTAATCATTAGATTCGAACCAACGTTGCTACATTTATGAAATCATTTCTACCTTTCTTGTATAGTCATTGCTATAAAATATACATGGTCATATTGCAGAAAAACATTAAAAGTTTGGGGTGGATCAGAAATTAGTAGATGTTTGTTAATTTACAACATTCATGGTTGTTACATTATTTACAATGGACGGATTGGTGTTCTCACCTTGTTTGTTGTTACCACAACGTTTCGGCTGATGTACTCTCCGTTCGAACCAAACCATTATTTCACTAATGGAGTACACTGTTTTCATTCCTAAGGTATGTTATCTTTCTGATGATATTATTTTTCAAGTCCCTGCTTGTGATTGAACTTACAATCCGATGGTTAGTAGACCGCGCTCTTATCCGCCACGATATATAACCGTAGGCAAATATAGAATGAAATTTAGGGCTTATAAACCTAGTATTTTAATCTTTCTCAATACTGGTTCCTATATTACATTTATATATGCGCTAGGTCTGCTTAGGAGGTTATTGTGTCCTAGCATGTGCAGCCACATTTAATTTTCTATTTTCCGTGGTGTTCTCTGTCAATTATTTTAACTTCATCCCACAGCAGGCGGTGTCTCAATTTTTCCATACATGATCGGCTATACCCGATTTTTCAACACCCTCTCGTGTCACAGCTTTACGATGTTCCTCTACCTTTACTTTAAGTGGGGGCTGTGCATTAATGAAATAAAAGGTTGGGTTCGAAATTCCACCAGAACACCTGATGAAGGCCGGAGAGTACATCAGCCGAAACATTGTGATAACAACAAACAATATGTGGTCACCAATCCGTCCAATATAATTTAATTCCCCATCTCAAAAATATAGAATAGCATTCATGGTTGAAAATGGCTTTAAATCAATACAATTATTTTTGTTTGAAGATATAATTTCATTTTGTCTGAAATTTTCGATAATGTACCTTACCACACGCTATTTTTATTATTCTTCAGATCTGTGCAGCAATGCCATTCGACGATAGCAACATTAAGAAAACGATTTCGGATCAGCTACACCAGAGGTTTAACTTTAGAAAGAAGAGGAACATATCACGTGCTTGTAAAAGCCTCATAAAGGGAATTCTATGTCCAGACACCGAAACCCGATTAAAAGTACAGGACATTCTAGGCAGTTCGTGGATGAATGATACTCATAAATCGGCGGTATCAGCAACATCTTCAAGAGTGTCCGTTTCTTCTGTGAATCCAGACAAAGTGAGTGCCAAATGAAAAAGAGACAAACAATCTTTCTAGGTCCAATTATTTGTGTATTTATATTGTTCTATATGCTGGCAAAACTCTATATCCATCCACCATATTCGTCGTTATTGTTCCTTTCTTTTCCACCGCCTCAAAATGGCCCAGACGTGCTTTAGAAGTTATTGTAGAAGTTATCGTTAGTTTGGCTGGTTTAAATGCCAACCGTATTTCATCGAACTTCGAAAGAGTCCAAGTCAAAGTTAACTTGAAGTGAAATGTATAAATACGGTTGGCATTTAAATCAACCAAACTAGCGATAACTTTAGAAGTTAGGAGTTATCGTTTAGAAGTTCTTGTAAATATCGCATTTATGTTTTATATTGTAGACATATCTCTGTTGATTTGATAGATGTGGTCAAGAAAGGAGATGTGTAGAGACGTAGTGGTTAAGAGCGTGGGCTACTAGTTCGATTTCAAGCAGTGACCTGAATAATAATAATAATAATAATATGACTTTTTTATTTATTAATTTTCTTTTTAAATACATATTTTACCTGTGAATTTGCGTGTGTAAACTGGGAATGCATACAATGAGCTTCTCTGCCCTAGGTGTACGGGAAACACTCGGCGAGAAATGGAAGAAAATTTGAAGAAGAAGAAAAAAACAACAACAACAACAACATAATAATAATAATAATAATAATAATAATAATAATAATAATAATAATTATTATTATAATTATAATAATAATTATAACAACAACAACATCGAAAAATACCTTGGGAATGAGAACCCAGGTTCGAGATTTCCTCCAAGACACCTGATGAAGACCACCACCACCACCACCATCATCATCATCATCATCATCATCATCACCATCATCAAACTCTGGATATTACTGTGTCGAGTCCTAGGACCCATAGGGACAGTTACTCGGTTTCCATGGTGTATGACAACAGAACGTGTGTGGCTCAGTGGTTAGAGCATTCGGCTCATGGTCGTAATGTCGAGAGCTCGATCCTTGTCGTTGTGTTGTGTTTTTGAGCAAGACACTTTATTTCGGGTCACTCTAGTCCTAGCAAAAATGAGTAGTATCTGTAATTTCAAAGGGATGCTGCCTCGTCGCATTCTGTGTCACGCTGAACCTCCCTGAGAACTACGTTAAGGATGCATGTGTTCGTGGAGCGGTCAGCCGCTTTCACGTTAATTTCACGAGCAGACTGTCCGGTTCATCGGATCAACCGAAACCCTCGTCGTCGTAACCCACGGAGTACCATTTTCATGGCGTGTAAGCGAGCGAGATCAAAACTTTGTCCCCTGAACGGAGACGTCAGACCGTTTCGGAGTTACTCATTTACAGCCTAGGTGACCAGAGTAACATAAAATGAATTGAACAACGCACCACCCTGTTCGAGAATCGAAACCAGGATCTTTCAATTGTGAGTGAAACGTGCTAACAACTATGCCATTCGCCATCATCCTCCTTGCTATCGACTTCATTACACTGGCTCTACTATAACGATGGCTTTCAGCCTCATTAATTGTATCATCGCATTCGCAATTGAAATTTTATGCCTCATAATTGATAATTAATTCTTTCTAGAATTTGATTATTCGTGAATATATAAACCACTTGATTTATCAATACATGAACATGTACCACAATTGCCATGTGAGTATCATATTTAATGTGAATACATCATGAAACGGCAAATTAACTGCGGTTTTCTTCCGGAAATAGTTTCTCTAATGCGTGTGCAGTGATTAAAAACACAATATAAATTACATTGATCCATACTCATGAAAGTATCTGAGCAAGAGGACAAAGGTTCGGATCTTCAGCTCTCTTGTCCTCCCTGGCATGCTGTATAGTTACGAAAATTGGACATTGTCTGGAGCCCTCAGGTGTTGCGTTAATTGCTTAGTACCTGGACGCATCGCGGGATAATCAGTTGCCACTGGTCAGGTTTCGTATCCAATTAACAACTATACTGTGACGTAAGAAGCTTGCTTCCCAACCACATGATTCCGGGTTCAGTCACACTGCGTAGTCACACTGCGTGGCACCTTGGGCAAGTGTCTTCTACTATAGCCTCGGGCCGATCACAGCCTTGTGAGTGGATTTGGTACACGGAAACTGAAAGAAGCCCGTCGTATATATAAATATATATATATATATATATATATATATGTATGTATGAATGTAGGTATGTACGTATGTATGTATTAAGTATAGGATTAATTTAAGGAATAATGTTCTACAAATCCAATCGTATTTGTCAAAAACGGAGGAGATAAGATGTTAAAATGTTGTGTTATATCCTAACTCATATATACATACATACATAT
>NC_068991.1:3962768-3968984 GCF_001194135.2 Octopus bimaculoides | reverse complement strand
TATATATATATATATATATATACAGAGAAGCTGTCACGAAATATATTTGGTTAAATACACGACGATGTATATCTTTAGTGAGCTCGATCAATGTGGCGTAATTTCACCCTTCCCAAACGCTTGACAAATTAAACTGCAGTTGTGATCAAGTATATTTAGTTTTTAACCTATTAAGTGATTGCTTTGGAGGAGACTGATTCACAGAGTTGCAAGCTTTTCAGCCCACTTAATATCTCAGTACCTATGATTGGAATGAAAGCAGTCACTATGTTAGAATGGTGGCGAATTTATAACATTACAACGAATAAATATGGAGGCGTTAAAACGGTTAATGGCAAAAGAAAGTTCATTAGAAATTGGACGTCGCGAAAGTTTTCGTTCATTGCATTTGATTTCCACAGGTGCTATGGTTGGTTAGAGTATATTCTTGGCACTGGTTGCCAAAGACACCTGATTTTGTGTAATGCTTGTGCGTGTGAAGAATATATCTTGGCGAAAAGTGAATTCTTAATGCGTTTGATGTGGGCATGTGTGTGTGTTCATTTGTATTCAGTGTGTGTTTGTATTTTGTGTATATGTTGGTATGTGTGTGTATGTGTGTGTGTTTGTGTAGGTGTGGGTGGTGTGCGTGTGTCTGTGAGAAACTGCTTATGTTTGCACGTAGGATGTTCGAGTGATACGTGTTTGTACGTTTGTATTGCAAGCGTGTGTACGCATGTATATATACATCATATGTTTGGCTGTGAACAATTATATGTAAAAAATCTATACGTAGATGCACCTATACATGTGTACACAGTCACAAACAATTACGCGTATGTATATATATATATATATATATATATATATATATATATATATATATATATATATATATATGTATGTATGTATGTATATGCATATCCAATATGTGTGTGTGCATGTTTGTGTGTGGGATGTACATACACATATAAATCGTGTGTGTATATATATATATATATATATATATATATATACATGCATTTTAAAATGTTTGTGTGTAATTATATATATATTTTTATATACAATTTGCTGGTTTCTCCTCTCCTTGTTCTGTTTGTTTATTAAGTTTGCCTCATTTCGATTTCTAACAATTCGTTAATGTGCTACTATCGTTTGTGTATCTGCTCTTATACTGATTACGAACAGTGTTGTCGTCAAGTGTTCTTTTTTTACTAATGCAATTTAGGTCGTGTGCGCATGCGCATGTTGCGTGTGTGTCTGTGTGGGGGGGGGAGGCGCTTGGTCGTATCCAACTAGGAACCTGAGTGTGGTTGGCTGCTCATTTATACCAGTGTGTGCGCATTTACATATGTGTGCTTGCGTGTACTTGATTTGTTTGTTGGTGTGTGTGGTTGGATACATCTATGTGATTGTGTTTATCTTGTGATTGTCTTTGTGTGTCAATATATATGTGTTTGTAAGGCGGCGAGCTGGCAGAAACGTTAGCACGTCGGGCGAAATGCTTAGCGGTATCTCGTCTGTCTTTACGTTCTGAGTTCAATTTCCACCGTGGTCGACTTTGCCTTTCATCCTTTCTATAAATTAAGCACCATTTATGTACTGGAGTCGATCTAATCGACGGGCCTCCTTCCACAAAAAATTTTGGGCCTTGTATCTTGAGTAGAAAAGAATATTTTTCGGAAATAAGGCGGCTAGCTGGCAGAAATGCTTAGCGGTAAAGTGGCGTGTAACTCCACGTGTATTTATGAGACGACCATTTTTCGAGTGGGCTGAAGTAGAACGAAAGAGATTTGCTGTTGAATTATGAAATGCTCAAACAGGGAGCTGAAGTTGGTTATGTGAATGCGTCGACTGCTGTTTGTGTGTCTGTGTTTTCACTGCGTGTGCATGCGCCTGCGTTTATTTGCTGTATACGACAACACGAAACAAACATACTCACACATGTTTCAGAATGCACGTATAGAAAAATGCGCACGCATTCATAAGTCTACGATTCATAATTTCTCAGAAGCTTACAAAACAAAATGTTGCTAGTGTTTGTGTGTGGTTTACCACATTATTGTTCTAGGTTGGTCGTTTTATAAGTCTTTGTAATATTACGTAATAGCAATACATTAGAAATACGTCTCTATATTTCATAAAAGCTCTTGGTTTTGTCTACGTTCATAAATATATTGGTAGAATTCTGAAAGGCTGTAAGAATTCTTTTAGTGCTTTCTCAAATCACTTAGTTCCATTATGAATTTTTACGGGTTTTACTTTGCAAATATCAATTGTAGACTTACCCTCTGTTGCTTGAAATGATGTTAGTAATTCAGTGAAGGAAAATAAGTTATCAAAATGTGTTTCCCTCGGATGATATAAACAACTCTATGCTAAATAAATACGAGATTAAAATTTAGCATTTCGTTCTACAAGGGTTCTGTATGCTCGTCAGCCGTACTGGGTTACTTTTAGATCTTTTGCCGACTAAACAATGGAGGCAGATGCTTAATGCTAGCTAGCAGGAAGTACAAGATATCTGCATTTCATTCGCACTATATTTTGTGAAATTATTTACACTCAAGCATAGATATTGAATACAAAGACGGTTTCGGATGACGTATATACATATATATATATATATATATATATATATATATATATATATATATATATATATATATATATACAAAAAATGGAAGAAGACAAAAGTCTGGTGTTTATTGTCAGTTTTTTTGACGAACCTCTTGGTAACGGTATATATATGTGGTGGAGTATGTGTGTGTGTGTGTGTGCGTGTGTGTGTGTGTGTGTGTGTGTGTGTGTGTGTGTGCAGTTATATTTGTATGTATGTACATACACGATGGTCCATCAAACCGTTAGCATCCACCAAGTTCTATTCGCACAATGTATTCTCAAACTGAGGTCATAATAAATGTCAATGAGCCAATCTTCTTGCAGAGGATCGAAACCAGAAACTGGTTTTCGCAAATCCTTGCTTCTTAACCATCTCTCCATGACTGCATATGTTATCGACCTTTTTTTGACTGAGTATCATATTTGTTTGTATTTTTCTCCTAAAGTTTTATTTAATATTGGTGATCGTTTTATTTATAATCACCATTGACAGTATTGGCAAATACTGTATCAATATTTGTTATTGACAATATCGAGTTAAGAGGTTATTTTGACTCATTATTGTAGTTGTTATTTCATTGGTAACGTGTCCAAATTAAAACGCATCGTCGAAACATTTTTTTTCTCTTTTTCTAATGACGATGAATAAATAGCTATGAGTCTGGAAGTCTCGGAACCAAATACTTCGCTCAAATAACAAGAAACTATAAATAACACAACAAATTTTCATAACTGGTCGTACAGCCTAAGACAGTGTTTCTCGATCAGGACAGCGCACCCCTAATAGGGCCCGGAATAGGTTTCCATTGGCACTAAATATATATTTTCTTAATTAATTAAGTTTACAGACATTTTTAATTTTAAAATGTACTTCTGCGATTAAAATAGCATTTTTGTTTTATTGACGAACACCTAGGACACAAGTGGCAGGAAACAGAAACAAATGTCCGACATCAAAAAATAGTGTTATGTTCCAAAGAGGTTCACCCGCATAAAGTTATCCAGATACATTTCAAGTCCCGCCGAGACAACTCACCGGATTGATCAAATAAAACATAATAGAACCTTGAAGTACGAGTGGCCTCGTTGTACGAGTAATTTGCGGTGCGAGCCGAGACTCGTGCGTATTTTTGTCTTGAAGTACGAACGGCAATCCGCACACAAATCGGCTCATGTTTAAGGTAATTCAGTTAATAAAACCAGTTTACATATTTCTTTCGCGTTCTCTTTTTTATAATTGTGATTTTACTTGTAACTACGCCTTTTCTGTTTTAAAATCCATAAAAAATTCTTTTTGAGTGGTTTTGTGGGGCCGAAACGGATTAATTATATTTTAATTAATTTCAATTAGGGAAAATCGATTTGTTAAGCGACTAAATCGTGAGACGAGATCGGTCGTGGAACGAATTAAACTCGTACTGCGAGGTATCACTGTACTAGTTAAATCTTGGAAAAATATTTAACAGACCAATCCTTCCGCCTAAATTTGTAGCCCTATGTCTACGTTAGAAGACATTTGCATTTCTGAGTCGCATTACTAGACTGAAGATGCAGATTGTAATGGTTGATGAACGAACTTGTAGCGTTTAGTCCTGCTTTCAAATTCCATTCAAAAAATGAGATAAGAATAAATGTAAAACAATATGAGTTAAGATTGGCCGTTGAATATTTTTGATCGACATTGACAGAGGTGCATCAAAAACCATACCACATAAATTCTTGATTCATTAAGATTTGCTAGGACTATTAAAAATGTGCCGTAATTATCAAATGGCAATTCAGACCAATGAGGACACAGTATTGAGGTGAAGGACAAGATTATATTTTGGACATGAGAGAACACTCCTGGAAACGTTTCTTGCTCAATAGCCGTCAACACACAATGAAACGCACAAGTATATATATATATATATATATATATATATATATATATATATATATGTGTGTGTGTGATACATATATATACGTGTGTGTGTGTGTGTGTATATATATATGTGCCTATATATAAATATATATATTATATATGATATATATATGTGTGTGTGTATGTATGTATGTACTGCGTGGCACCTTGGGCAAGTGACGGAAACTGAAAGTAGCCCGTCGTATATATATATGTGTGTGTGTGTATTTGTTTGTATTTGTCCCCCACTATCGCGTGACAGCCGTTGTTGGTGTGTTTACTTCCCCGTAACCTAGCAGTTCGGCAAAAGATAACGCAAGAATAAATACTAGGCACCCCACTGTGGAATAGCGGACAGACAATATGGGTAAATGGATGAATGGATCTGTTGAACCGAAAGTTTTCAACATTCGACAAAATTGGATTTATTAACTCTGATTTAAATATAGAAGAAAAGAGAATTATATTTTGGCAAAATTGTAAAGAAATATCTCTTTCTAAACTATTATCCAACATGACATTATAACGTAAATTATATTCAAGAAGCTGTTATCATACATAGAAAGCAACCGTCTGTTATATAATATTAAACATATTTTCCGGGTAGAATCGAAAGATATTTTACATAGCTATTCAAATATCACGAAATATTTAGAAAGCAATTTCTTGTAAAGTTGAATTATAATGACTTATATTTCGATTTTGACAAATCCTTCAGCGAAATTATCTCCAGAGTCATATGTCACAATCTACATGATGTCTCCATAATAAACGAAGACTGTGAAAATGACTGTTTGACATGTAAAATTGTGCTGGAGTTAATGAAACACGACATCTGTATCTATATGACTATTATGCATAGAAAGATACATGCATATAGAAATACATAGGTATACAGATACACACACACACACACACACACACTTGCGCATATGCATGTTTGTGTGTGCATGTGTGTGCGTCTGTGTGTGTCTCTTACCGCAATATAACAGATGTTTTGTTCACATGTTAATATAAATGTTATTAATATTATCTACCTAGAACAATTATGAATATAAAATATAAAAGAGAGAAACTGTCATATACCAGTGATGTCGTATATATATATACATATATATATATACGTGTATGTGGAGAGAGAGAGAGAGAGAGAGAGAGAGAGAAAGAGGGAGAGAGAAAGAAGGCTTGGGAGTGAATGAGTGAGTGAGTGAGATTAAAAGCCTGTTTATGTTGGAGCAGATGTTTGCGTATAGAGTAAGCAGTTAGTTGGCACGGTTTCTACATAGAACAGAACTGCATGAGAGATGCAAATCATACAACACTAACGCGAAATTTTGGGGGAGGGGACCAATCGATTAGATCTACCCCAGTACGGAACTGGTACTTAATTTATCAACCCCGAAAAGATGAAAGGCAAGGTCGACCTCGGCGGAATTTGAACTCCGAACGTAAAGGCAGACGAAATACCGCTAAGCATTTCGCACGGTGTGCTAACGATTCTGCCAGCTCGCCGCCTTATGAACTTGAATATTGTATCATTTAAACCGAACACATGAGTATTTACAAAATTAGGTAGTTTCCACACAGAATCGAAATCGCAACGAGCAAGTTACATTAAACCACTGCGGAAGTGAAAAGTTTCTTGTCACACAAAATAATTAAATACCAAATTGTTAAGCATATAAATATATATATATATATATATATATATA
>NC_068991.1:3961733-3962436 GCF_001194135.2 Octopus bimaculoides | reverse complement strand
CATATATATATATATATATATATATATATATATATATATTTATGGCGTGAAAGTGTTCGTGTGTATAGCCGTGGAGAAACAATTAATAAAGACCTTATTGCCTATAGTGACAAGAGAATTGCTAATTAATTTTCGCTTACCATTCTGAAAGTTGCTACGTGAACTTGCTAGACAGTTGTTACGACAAAGAATTTATTGATATCCCTTCAAGACTACAAATATATGCTTGAAATACTAACTAGAATAATGAAATAGTTATGACTGCCGTTTTCTGACACTTGATAATGTATTGCTTAAGACAGCAAGTAAGTGCCTTGTGGTACTTAGATATGGTTCCTTACGTTGTGACTTCAAATCCCAACATAGTTAAAACAGGTTGAGAAAATGAAAAACTAATCAAGCACTTGGGGTCATATTTGATTGACTTATCTCCTCTCCGAAAATCTTCTTTTGTATCGACCTTAGAAACTTAACTGTACCTTTGACAAATGTGAAAAAGCGCCGGATAAAATGCATATTTCTTTTCTTCTCGAAGCCCAAGGCCTGAAATTTTGGGGGATGGGCCCAGTCGATTAGATCGACAACAGTACGTAACTGGTACTTAATTTATCGACCCCGAAAGGATGAAAGCAAAGTCGACCTCGGTGGAATTTGAACTCAGAACGTAAAGACAGACAAAATAACGCTAAGCATTTCGCCCGGC
>NC_068991.1:3949763-3954589 GCF_001194135.2 Octopus bimaculoides | reverse complement strand
TATATATATATATATATATATATATATATATATATATAGACACATATTTATATATATACATATAGGCAAAGGTACATCTATAATTAATGCATTTTGTGCGGTTTTAGTTGCATGTGTGCAACTAGGCGAGTGTGTATCTTGCACTCTACTCCTTCTATTCTGCGTTTATATACTTCCATGAGTTTGTGTGTCTGTGCGCATGCATGCGTATGCGTGTACATAATTGTGTATGTGTATGTGTGTGTGCATGCCTCTATGTTTGTGTATGTATGTGTGTGTGTTTGTATATGAAACAAGGTGTGTGAGTAGGCGTTCGTGAGAGTGTATGTGTTCGTGCGGGCATATATGTGTATGTGTACGTTTGTGGGCATGTGTATGCGACCGTGATTAATTCGTCTGTGTGTATTGTAATGTAGTAGCGATGAAGTAATGTAGTGAAGAAGAGGAGGAAGAAGAAGAAGAAGAAGAAGAAGAAGAAGAAGAAGAAGAAGAAGAAGAAGAAGAAGAAGAAGAAGAAGAAGAAGAAGAAGAAGAAGAAGAAGAAGAAGATCTTTTACTGGTATTTATTTTATCGACCCGGATAGGAGGAAAGGCAAAGTCGATTTCGGCGGAATTCGAAATTAACGTGCAAGTGGCTGGGTACTCCGTAGACACGCATACCCTTTACGTAGTTTTCAAGGAGATTGAGTGTGAAACAGAATTTGACAAGGCGGGCCTTTTGAATTACAGGTACAACACAGTTTTGCCTGTTGAGTGGATTGTAACAATATGAAATAAAGTCTTGCTCAAGAACACACGCGCCGCCGAGACTCGAATTCACGACCTTACGATTGTAAGCCAAATGCCTTCACAACTAAGCCACACACTTTCACAGATTATTCTACTGCTATTTCTACGAGTACAAAACGAAAGAGACTAATATGTAAAACACCGCTACTGCAAGGATGATGGGCAACGTCAATCTTGAATAGATTTGATCTCAGAACGTAACTCGGCGCCGTAACTCGGGCATTGCATGTTGGTTTCGTTCATTTTTCTATCGATTCGACGCAGGCATCACTTTTAATAATTGCTTGTAAGGATAGACGGAATCACATGTCTTTTTATATAATTTGTGGGGTGAAAGAATGGGCGTCATGTCGGTCGAAACCGGATAAGGGGTGAACGGCAGAGTTTATATCGGTAAGATTTAGAATCTGGGCATAAAAGATGATTATCTAACCACCAGACTATTTGTCTGACGCACCAGTGATTTATCAGAGAGTGATAGAGAGAAAGAGGGAGGAAAGAAAGAAAGAAAAAAATAAAGAAAGAAAGAAAGAAAAAGAAGAAGAAGAAGAAGAAGAAGAAGAAGACCTGGAGGAAAGGTATGTGGAGGCGAATGAGAAGATTTAGATGAAGATGAAGGTGGTGAGGGAAGGGGGAGAAGAGGTGGTCAAGAAGGAGGTAGGAGGTTGCGGTGAGGAAGAAGAAGGAGAGAGGTGGTGGAGGAAGCGAAGTGACAGGGGTGGAGGGCAGAATCAGGAGGGGGAGAGGATCAGAAGGAGGATCAGAAGGAGGATCAGAAGGAGGATCAGAAGGAGGAAGAGATGAGGGGGAGAAGAATTAGTAGAAGACAACGACGAAGAAGAATATGTGGAGAGGAGGACAAGAATAATAATGTCTACTACTACTACTACTACTACTACTACTACGATTAAGACTACTACTACTACTACAACGAAAGAGAGAGAGAGAGAGAGAAATAAGGGGAGTATTAGCTGATGCGTACGCCTGTGCACATAACGAGAGGTCGACAGGCTGCAGAACCTGGCATAAAATTCCGGCATAAATTTTTCCGTAAAGTAAATGAATAATGATGAACGACTTCCAGTGATCTTTATATTTTCTTTTTATTGTCTCCTGGCACGTTTATTCTTTAATATCTTCCATTTTCAGATAGAGGACAGACCTATAACGTCTTAAACAATCATTGTGGATCTATTTTAAAGTCAAACATATAATGATTATTTTAGCATTTCTTTTCAGTCTTTCTTGCGTCGCCATTTTGTTTTCGTCCTGTTTGCTTTTTCTTGCTTTTTCGATATATTTTTTAAATATCTTTTTATCTCTTCATTGTTAGTGACTTTATTTCATTTATATCTTTTTGTTCGGTTTATCATTGTTGTTATTGTTATTATTACTATTATTATTATTGTTATTATTATTTTTATTATTATTATTATTATTATTATTATTATTATTATTATTATTATTATTATTATCATCATTATTTTTATTATTATTTCTAGTCGAAAATCTAAAAGCTTTGTACTGTTTAGCTTCAAATTTGTATCTTTCTTTTCTCTTTCATTTGGTTTAGCCATTGTACTGCGGTCATGCTGGAGCACTACCTCAAAGTGCCTTTTTTTTATTAAGTCTACTGTTTATTCTATCGTTCGCTTTTGCCAAACTACTTGATTAAGTGGAGATAAACAAACCAACCACTACCGCCCTTGCAAGAATCCTAGCAGCTGCCTTTGCTGCTGATGGTGTTGCTCCATCAGCTGCTGCTTCTGCTGCTGCTGCTGCTGCTTCTGCTGCTGTTGCTGCTGCTGCTGTTGTTGTTGTCGCAGCCGCTGATCTGTTATGGTTGTTACGGCAATAACACGAGAATTATGTCTTCTGTAAAATCTGTTTATAACGAAGTAATTTGTGTATGTTTGGTATTACAACATTCAATTAATGTTCTTTCCTCAATATCCTCCTGTTATTAATCAATCTACGGGTGGATTATATCCAAGTAGATATATATATATATATATATATATATATATATATATATATATATATATATATATATATATATAATATTTTTTTTCGTTTATATTACAGAAGCATTGAGTCAACAGATAAATATTTTTATTTCTTATTTATTTCACTACTTATTTTGTTTGATTATTTATTTATTATTAGTGTTGTAAATGTATTTGTTTCTTCTCTGATGTCTTAGAGTTGACGCTCTGCCAGGTATGAATCTAAGATAAACATACAAACATAAGTACAAGCACACGCACACACGCACATGTGCAAACGTATAGTTATGCGTGTGGGTGTATTTATGTATTGATACATACATATAGGGTTTCTTTCGATGGGGATCTTTCAGTTTCCATCTACCACATCCACTCACAGGGTTTTGGTCGGCCCGAGGCTATAGTAGAAGACACTTCTCCAAGGTGCCATGCAGTGGGACTGAACCCGGAACCATGTGGTTGAGAAGCAAGCTTCTTACCACAAAGATAGATAGATAGATAGATAGATAGATAGATAAATAGATAGATAGATAGATAGATAATGTTGATAGAGGTATAGATAAATAATTCAACTAACCAATTGATTGATGACCTCATACATGTATATACATATACATATACATATATATATATATACACATACGCACACACACATACACACACAAACTCACACACATATATACACATATATACATACGGAAACACGTGCATAATCTTACATATACGTATCTACACACAAACACACACACACACACACACATCTTACATAAAGACATGTGTACATACAGAAACACTCAGATGAGATGGACACGTTTAACGGGAGTGACAAATAGCCATGACAAACCAGACTAGACTGGACATTTGCTAGTCACGATGTCAGACATCTTGGAATTGAATCAGGAAGACTGAGGAGAGATGATGAAAAGGACTGCAAGAGAGGAACATACAAGTGTGAACACGTGACTGACACATGATCCTCCTTGCGGAATATCTGCATTCACACATAAACACACAACTACACTCGCATCTGCACACAAGCGCAAACACGTACATACACGTACATACACGTACATATATTCTATGATATACTTATCTCCAACGCTTTATTTGTCCCCCTTGTTACCATTATTAACCTGTAATGCCAATAATCAAAGCAGTGTGTTGTGTTTTGGGTAATAACTCCAGTCTTGAGTTAAGCAAGCCGCCAATTATCTTCTCTAATGGATGGTTATTAGAATGTCTTTTGTGGCACTGCGAGCAAAACGTCTCGCTGACTCTTCATCTCTCCTATGTCACTATGTCTTTCTTCCTTTGATTCTCTCTCTCTCTCTCTCTCTCTCTCTCTCTCTCTCTCGCTCTCTCATCTCATCTCAACCATTCACCCGCTCATTTGCCCCCATCGATCATTACCTTTATCTCGCGTACTATCGCTTCACTCTATCACCACACACAAAAACACACACACACACACACACATACATTCATACATATATATATATATATACATATATATACATACATATATATATACACACACACATACACGCATTTATATACAGACACACACATATATATATATACACACACACTCCTTCGTTTCTCGTTTTCTCTCTTCTCACACGAACACACGAAATGTTCAATGTTATTTGTTGATGCGTCTGTTTTATGTTCTCTTCGACGTCTCTTTTGTTCTGCCTCATGTCTTTACTGTTCTTGTTGTTGTTGTTGTTGTTCTTCTTCTTCTGAGTCTTGTCGTTATTGTTGCTGCTGTTGTACTTGTTATTTTTGTTGTTATTGATCATATTCCTTTTCAACTGATCCGTACTCTTTGGCCATATTGACATGTGTGTATGAGTTTGCGCGAGTATCTGTGTCAATGTTTGTGTGTCTGTACATGAATGTGTATACGTGTGTAGTGTGTGTGTGTGTGTGTGTGTGTGTGTGTATGTGTGTGTGTACATATTTGTGAGAGTGTGTGTATATAAGAAAATGTAGTAGTAAATATGCGTATTCGTATGTGTGTATATGTAT
>NC_068991.1:3948237-3949753 GCF_001194135.2 Octopus bimaculoides | reverse complement strand
TATATATATATATATATATATATATATATACACACACACACAGATATATATATATCCGCATTAGTTTGTGCATGAGTGTCAATTGCAGTTCTGTATACGTGTGTATTTGTGTGTGAGTGTGTGTGTATTCATTTGAACGTTAATTATATAAGTGTGTGTGTGTGCAAAGTGCTAAGCTGCCTGAAACCATATTCAGTCGCTCTATATTTTGTCTATATTTTCTTATATTAATATAATTAGTGAATGCCTATGATCAGCAGTCTTTAGTCCACGATCATAAGATCGCGGTTTTAACACTGAGCTGAGCGACAGATTAACTCTGCCAGCCAAATAGGCGATGACGCCATCTGAATTCAAACTCACAGGAACGGAGCATAAACCAGAAGGCCTCCTATTCTGCTTGTCATCCAACCTAGACCGTAATACATTAATCAGCCTTTGAATGAGAAAGCGCAACGCTGACCTCAGTGGGATTTTGAACCCGGAATGCAAGAAGACAATATAAATACTTAAGTAATTTAGTCCAATATTTCTTTGATTCTACCAGTTAGCCAATTCATGCATTGTTAACATTAGGTTATAAGCAAGATTAGATTAAACTAGCCATCAATGTATCATACTTAATGCATATACACAGTTGATAGACCAGTTACTGCGGTGTATGTCCTGAAATAATATCTCTTATGGAAGTGCTTTGTTAACAGCGCAATATTAGTGGGAGATGCGGCAGCAGCTAGCAAGAACACCAGACGCATTTCGAATTTTGGGGGCCTTTTCAAAGGCGCATACTCATCCTGCTGGAGCGAATTTTCTTCTTCATATTTATAACGTTTTTAATATTGTATGGCCATAAGAGATGTCATCTCGGAACAACTACCCCATTAACTAGCCTACCGACAGTGCACATATATTAAGCATGGCACATTCATAGCTGTTTAAAGTTGTTTTATTACGAGTAATCGAGAGCAAGTGATAAGTTTCTTCAGGACCCTAAGGCGATTCCTGTATTTGCATATTTCACGCTGAATTAATTTCCCTTTGTGGAAAGCATGGAATTCAAAACGCATATGTAAGCCCGACCGTAATGGAATATGATGCGCCTGATTATTTTAGACTTGTGATTTCAAAGATAGGGATCATCACAGCACAAATATTCTCCTTATAATTCCTGTTGGAAATTTCCTGCAAATTGTGCCAACTCATTATTCAATCGTTCGAAATTGCTTCCTTTCTCAAAGACCCTAATCTAAGTTTGCCAAACCCCTTGATGCTCGGATGATTTCAAAAATAATGGAAAAAGAAAAATTAATAGAGACACGGAATAATAAAATTAATTTGGAAAGATAAAGAAATTTATATACATTCAATGCTCTTGTGCATTAGCTTAATATTGATATCTTTGGCAAATATTTCTGCTTCTGAAAAGAATTTCCTTATTTTTGCATTTATTTACGATATATATATGTATGTATGTATGTGTGTGTATATATATATATATATATATATATATATATAT
>NC_068991.1:3946116-3948030 GCF_001194135.2 Octopus bimaculoides | reverse complement strand
ATATATATATATATATATATATATATATATATATATATACATACATATGTGTGTGTTTTTCAGTTTGTGGTTTCGCTTAATTTTTTATTTTTTCAGCTTTTATTGAATCGGTTTGTTTGAGCGTGTAAGCCCATGCGTGTGTTAGTGCGTATGTGCATGTTTGTGTGCATATATGCGTATGTTTGTGTGTATATGTGCGTGTGTTTGTGTGTATATGCGCATCTATTTGAGAGTATGCATGCGCTTTTCAGCACCTTTATCATTTCTGTGTGTGTGTATGTGTGTGTGTATGTGTGTGTGTGTGTGTGTGTGTGTATGTGTGTGTGTGTGTGTCACCATTTGTCGGTTTTTAGTTTATATGAAAATTTAATCATTTCTCTATGAATGACAGAGAAACACGTAAAGTATTATGCAAAATAACTTTTCTAGCTGTTTAGCCCCAGGAAAACCCTTCTCGGACAGACTTATAACGAAATGCATTCCAGCTGTGGGCATCTCGTCTTTTTCTTATATACAGATAATCCAGGACGACAGTAACTCCTATGTAGTTTTCTTGGGATTATGATTAGAGGAAAATTCGATCCCTATTTCTAGCTGGTCAAGTGATAGCGTACGGACAATTTTCGGCGGACATTATACCGATTAGTGGAACCAGAATATTTCTTCTCCTTTTGCGCAGGATGCCAGTATCTCCCCAGATGTAACTTCCCTAGAAAATATGCCAAGTATTCCCCAGGGTTAAGTCAACTGATGTGCTCGGAATTTGGGTCCACTTCAAAGGCAACGGAACCTACCATTGCAGCAGATTTTGAAGCAAACATTCGTATATTCCTCCTCCTCCTCCTCCTCCTCCTCATCATCATCATCATCATCATCATCATTGTTGTCGGTGGTGTCAGTAGTTTACTTTTCTCCATTGTATTTTTCCTCTCACTCCTCTTCGTTCTCTGATCTTATTCTCCTCCACCTCTTCCATTTGTCTTGATCCTATATACAGTTATATGTGTGCAGCTGTATGCTTGTATGTATACATATGCATATATGTATATATATATATATATACATATATATATATATATATATATATGTATATATATATGTATATATATAATTATACACATACACATACATACATATATATCGTACTGAGAGAGAGGGAGAGAGATTACCAAAGTACGAACACTTAAAAGTGCAAAGAAATGTTTGTGTATATACACATACATACACATACACACATATATGTGTGTGTGTGTGTGTGTGTGTATGTATGTATGTATGTATGTGTGTATACGTGCATGTATTAGAGCTGCTTTATTTCTCTTTCATTCTCACCCGATCTCTCTCTCTCTCTCTCTCTCTCATACACTCTATTCTTCTTCAATCAATCAAACAAGACTTTTCCTGTGTTAAGTGTTACGTCTTCCTCTGTTCAATTCTGCAATTGTGTTTCTTTTCTCTGCAAGATATCTTGCATTTCCTTTCAGTCATCATTTTTTTCCGGCTTCCAATTGTTCTCTAACTCTGCCTGCACCAAACATGATTCAGTACAGATTAAAGGCTGAAGGTCAGTTGCTGCATTGATATTAAAAACAATATAATATTAAAAATACACGAATCCTTGAAATAACGAAGCAAAAACCAAATAAATAAATACATGTTTTTATAAATTGATAAACAATACCGGATTCTGTGTTCAGTAATGTATAGTTGGCTGACCTTAATTTACCGATATACATAAATTCACAAAATGATTTCGTGAGTTTGGATCACTATACATACTCAAAAATGAACAAACATACATTACATTTAAATTTATACATATGTATGTGCATTCACACACACTCGCCACTTACATATTCGTGCATGTATACATGCATATATATATATATATATATATATATATATATATATATA
>NC_068991.1:3939813-3945764 GCF_001194135.2 Octopus bimaculoides | reverse complement strand
TATATATATATATATATATATATATTTACCGAAGAGCTAAATTACCGGGATGTGAACGCGCCAACACCTGTTACCAAGTGGTGATGAGGGACAAACAGACCGAAACGCACACACACACATATATACAAACTTCTTTCATCTGCCATCTACCTTAACCTAGTCGCAAAGCTTTAGTCGGCCCAAGGCCATAGTAAGTAGATGACACTTTCCAAACGTGCCACGCAATAGCACTTTACCCAGAACCATGTCGTTGAAAAGCAAACATCTTACCACACAGCCACGCCTCCACTTAAAGTGAGACGCCAACTCCACTTAGCTTTCACAAACGGTCACCCATCTAAGTAGTATTCTAGATTCGATCTGGCTTAACTTCGGTGATTAGACGAAGATCGGTGTTTTCAACGTGACAAATCCCCCACCCTTTTTTTTTTTTTTTTTTGGCTTGGTAGCGGAGTTTGTACTTCTACTCTTCAGCTACAAATTATATTTATCGATTTTGAAATTCAAATACACTTTACGTTCTACGAAGGTGTGACAAATAGGAAAAACGAAAAAAACAAACAAAAAAACAAAGGAACGAACGAATTTATCTGACAACCTGAACCATTCGTGTTGCTTCGTAGATATGATCATTTTCTATACTATATGAATATAGCAATACTCGAAATTATCATTCCGTCTTCGTTTGTTCTTCGATACGGCATTGGTTATTCGAATCTTATTGGTATGGTTTCTGTCATTTACCTGAGATAACATTATTTGAATTGCTGTGATATAATGATATTATTCTCTAAAGAATTGTATTCCTCATCCAATTTGCATTATGCGAGTTTACGAGTGTGTGTGTGTGTATGTGTGTGTGTGTGTGTGTGTGTGTGTGTAAGCTTGCAACTCAATTTTGCATCATCATAAGCAGAAAACGTTTCACGTATGAACATAAATGTAATATGTGGTTCAGTAAAGTTTACGATATGTAAGAGAATACAAGTACATTCAACGATAAATACATATACCTATACACACATACAAATACAGTGATACCTCGCAGTACGAGTTTGATTCGTTTTATGACCGAGCTCGTCTTACGATTCACTCGTTTTACAAATCGATTTTTCCTGATTGAAATTAGCTAGAATATAATTAATCCGTTCCAGACCCCACAAAACCACCCAAAAATAATTTTTTATGGGTGTTAAAACTGAAAAAGTGTAGTTAGAAGTAAAATGACAATTATAAAAAAAGAGAATGCAAAAGAAATATGTAAATTGGTTTTATTAACTGAATTACCTTAAAGATGGAACGATTTGTGTTCTCGTACTGCGAGGTTCTACTGTATATAGATTCATACATTCATACATACATACACACACACACACACTTACATATATAACCATATATATATATATATATATATATATATATATATATATATATATATATATGTGTGTGTGTGTGTCTCTTTATTTATTGCCCACAGAGGGCTAAACATAGAGGGGACAAACAGGGACAGACAAAGGAATTAAGTCGAGTACATCGGCTCAAGCGCATAACTGGTACTTATTTAATCGACTCCGAAAGGATGAAAGGCAAAGTCGACCTCGGCGGAATTTGAACTCAGAACGTAAAGACAGACGAAATACCGCTAAGCATTTTGCCCGGCGTGCTAACCTCTCTGCCAGCTCGCCGCCCTCTATATATATTAATGTATGTATGAATGTATATATGTGTGTGTGTGTGTATGTATTTCACACATTGACAGCATTACAAGTCTCATCCAGATAACTGAAAAAGAACGTACATGGAACTTTATTGTACAGTTACGTATGCGTATACGCACGCATATGCATATATATCTCTACACATGCGCGTGCATGTGTGTGTCTGTATGCGTGTGTATATGCGTGCACATGTGATGCTTGTTTGAAAGTATGTGAGAGATATCGCACGCCTAATATGTCGGTACGCCTACCTATATTCAGTTAAGTTTAATATCATTACCGTGCCTTCTTCGACTGGTGATATTTCCTTTGTATTCGCATATAAGTAAATTAACATATATGCTATGAATGATAGCAGCGCTTCATGTACATAAGGGGGTTTCTATTTTATTAGAATATGAATCTTGTTAGAGATTTCGTTCAAAATGAAAATCTCTTTAAATCTAAGACAATGATTTCATCCCGAGATATTTACCAAAATATATATTCAAATCCACATAGTAACCAGCATAGAAATATAGAAATATATTCCGATTTCTCGAGATATTTCTCGCGTATACATAGATACTTACTTACGTATGTGTGTATGTGTGTATACGTATGCCTCTGTGTGTGAGAGAGAGAGAGTGTGTGTGTCTATGTGTGTGTATATGTGTGGGTGTGTGTGCATGCGTGTGTGTGGAGGCACATGGCTTAGTATGCTGCATTCACGATAGTAAGACGCTAGTTTCGATTCCAGGACTGGGCGATGCTTTGTCTTTCATGAGAAAAAAAAAACACTTCATTACACGTCGCTCCAGTCAGCTCAGCTAGAATCAAAGAGTAATCCTGCAACTAACCCCGTCCAGGGATAGATTATTGCTCCATCTTCAAAGGCGATTGTCTTTGAAGACACTCATCCAAGTTGCCATCCGGTGAAACTGAACCCAGAACCATGTGGCTGGGAAGCAAGCTTCCTACCATGCAGCCACGCCTGCGCCTATACACAGCACCAGCAAACTATTTGCAAATGTGATGACAAGGGAGCCTATTTGGCGTTGAATGACCATCTAGAAATAGCAGCTAAATATTTTTCAAATCACATGCAATTCAATATTCAATACTCAAACTAAACTGGATTGCCATGAATGGAATATTTGGTAGTTGGTTTTCTCTCTGAAAGGCAAGCTGGAGTTAATCAACAACTATTCAACAAATATTCTTAATGAGTTCTCTGCTCAAAACCGCATGGAGTCTGGAGTCGTAAAATTCATTGCAAAATACAAACTTGCAATTTACACCTTATACGTGCATGATATATTCATTGTAACTGACACACAAGAACAAGCGAACAAACTGTAAAATCACTCTATGCTACATGCTAATAGCTAACCTAGTTTAGATAAATATTCAGGCGACTCAACAACCACCATTTGTAAGTGTAAACGGCGGAATAATAACCAATACATATATCACATCTGTTAACACTAAAAGCAAAACAATAAATGTCTACGCATGCGTAGAGACAGTTAATGTCAACACAGATATAAAATGTAATTTATAAAATCCCTAGGTTGAAAATGCTTTGTATTAGTTTTATCCTTTTTATGTTATTTCACTCCACAAGTGCAGGAAAATAAAATGAAATTAAGGGAATGACACAACTGCCACTCAATAATGCACATAATTTAGTAGACGAAACTTTAGAAAACAAAGAAAATACATTGAAAGCAATAAATGCAAGAGATACCCCCCTCTAGTAAAACTAAACAGCCACGCATTAAGTATATTGCATGAAGCGAACGAACCGAATGAACCCTAGCTTTGAATTAGATCAACATGTTATTG
Organism: Octopus bimaculoides; assembly: GCF_001194135.2. Classification (NCBI taxonomy): domain Eukaryota; kingdom Metazoa; phylum Mollusca; class Cephalopoda; order Octopoda; family Octopodidae; genus Octopus; species Octopus bimaculoides. The sequence goes on along the minus strand of NC_068991.1, from coordinate 3,942,219 downwards.
CACAGACTGATCAAGCTGAACACAACATGCATCACACACAATCAAAAATTAGCTTGAATAATATATTATAAGGCAAAGAAAAAAAAATATACGGTAAAAACCATTTCGGAATCACGCAAGTTGTTGAATACATTTATATTAGTAATATAATTTAGAAATTCGTATACAAACATGGAAGTAGCAAACTTCATGAGTAGTCGTTAGATTAGACATCGGAATATGATAGGATGAACATGAATCTCGCAAATAGTTCCATTGCATAACATGATGAAAGAGAATTTATATGGATGAAGGAAAAAGTATTTGCGGTTGCTCGGCATGTATCTAGCATCTTGATAAAAGTCTCTCTGTTGTTGTTCATTATGCATCTAACATCTAGAGAGAGTTGCAAAATCACCATCAAATTATACCCACGTATTTCAAACAACTGGTGTTATCCGGCAGACAGTTATTGTAAAGGAGATAATCATTTCAAAACAAATTTCGGCAGAATTAGAAATTTGAATTATAAATCGAAGAACAATGAAGAAGGTACATAGTATATATATATTTAAGCTTTTTCTGTTTTCATATTTGCTTAGTCATTACAGTCATTACAATGATTATAAAATTTCATGTCGGGAGTCATTATATATAGCGCCATTTCATTCTTATTAGAAATTATCAGCATGAAATAACTAGTTTAGAAAACATAGCACAAGAAATATGAATTCTTTATAGATTATTTGTAGTTCAGCAATAGAATGAGAAAGAAGAGAGAAAGTTCCTATACATAAATTAAGTATTTCCAGTGAGTTGTAACCTGCGAAGGGGTGCGTATTGTGGGACACGTATAGTCTTTACTACGAACGAAATTCACGACCCGTTTTCGGTTTCCTTATACCGGGCGTACATATTATGTCCTAGTATTTTCCTTAAAGGAAAGGTGACATCAAATAATGCTGTATTAGATTTTATTATCTGCAAGAACAATTTTGTCATAACTTGGAGTATTTTATACAACTTTCCAGCTCTACTGGAAAGTAATATAAAAGCAAAACAAGAATTAGATATAAAAACGTTACTTCTAAAAACATCTATGCAACTGTTAATATAACAGGCAAAAAAAAAGGCTGCGAAAAGACAAAATCGTTACCGCGCCAGGCAAATTGCTTAGCGGCATTTCGGCCGTTTTTTCGTTTTACGTTTTAAGTTACAATTCCAAATGAAGTCTACTTTACCGTTTATACCTTTCGGGGGCGATAAAATAAGTATTAGTTGAACACGGAGGTCGATGTAATCGACTAGGGCTCTAACTCAAAATCGCTGGTCATGTACCAATATATGAGACCAGTATGATATGCAAAAGCAATAAGAACAAAATAAACGAATGAGTGGAAATCTTTATTTATAATAAAAACCTATATTACGACAGAAACAGTTGTCGAAAAACAAACTAAAGCACAGAGCACAACCAAACTATTTTCCGATTGATGTTAAGGGAAAAAAGAATCTAGGTATTTTAAATGAAAAGGCCGAACACGATTCACACGTTTAAACAAGATGGTAATACCAAATCCTTCTTCTACCAAGAACGTTTTATCTAGACAATACAGGGATTGTCTCGAAACGTTTGCATGATCTACAAATATCTATTGTTCTAAACACGACATAAAGGGGCAAAAGAGGGGGGAACATTTTCTTTAAAAAATATATAAGATCTGTATCTTCATCATTCGCTTCATTATACGTGTATAGATCAAAAGCTTTATAACATATACAAACGCACGCTAATACACACCAGACACGCACATACACACATATATACACATGTATATTTGGTATATATATATATATATACATATACATATATACATGTGTGTATGTGTGAGTATATGAGTCTGTGTGTTTTCACGTGAGGAGGTATGCAGGAGTGTGCGTGTATGTGTGTGTGTGTGTGTGTGTGTATGTATACGTGCGTGCGTGTGTGTGTGAATAACGTATATAATCCTTTGAAGTCAGCTGAGTTTCTGATTAGCAAAACTCTAGTTATTTCTTGCGACATCGACAGTGCTTATAAACAAAACTGTTATGCATACAAATAAACACACACAAACGCATACACACATAATATATGCATTGTTGTAACATAGGAACGTATTTACTGCGACACACTGGATATTATATATGTGTGGGTCCATGTGTTTGTGCGCATATATAATGTATATAGCCATAAATATTGTCCATGCCGCAAGAGATAGAAAGGCTATTGTAAATGGCAGTCCACAGAACGAACTTCAAAGAATGTTATATAAGATGTGTATCACATCTCTCAATATATACACACGCTTACTCACACACACACACACACACGCGCGCACATATATGTAAACATATGTATATATATATATACATATACATATATAT
>NC_068991.1:3932965-3939476 GCF_001194135.2 Octopus bimaculoides | reverse complement strand
TATATATATATATATATATATATACACATATATACATATACATATATATACACATATATATAGTTGGAATTTACAAAAAAGAAACAAAAAAAGACAAAGACGGGTGTGTAAACAACAAATAGATGTATTAGTTTAACGCTCATACGCACAACTATATACATATGTGGGTGTCTGCGTCCGTGTGTGTGTATGCATGTATGTATGTATGTATGTATGTGTGTGTGTGTGTGTGTGTGTGTGCATACAGTCCTACATAGATTCATAGAACGTGTCTTCACGTCACTATCTGATGCAGCTGTCAGTGTGAGACAAACATTGATAATACCTTTATTGAACTGTTAGTATTCGAAGCAGCTACTTGATATTATTCCCCTGAAAGGATATTGACGATAATGATAATAATGTGGTAACAACTGATGTTTTATTATAATCTTGATAAAAGTTATTATATATATATATATACACATATATATATATATACACATATATATAATACATATTCACGGGGAGGGTATCATTGATGGTGATATTTACGCGAGTTGCCATCATCGTTCAAACATGTCCTGAATGACATCTATGTTTTATCTCACTGCAAACAGTTACTGGAGTGGTGTTATGTTATATATACATCACCTTCAAAGGTTTCACTTGTTTTTCGTCCACCTCCTGTATTTGTGTGTTGCATATTTTATTGACGACTATTTCTCAATTTGTTAAGTCACCCTAAGTGAATTCCTGTTTTAAGTCACACACAGATATATGTATAAATGGAACAGAAACGCAATAAAACATCCGGATAGATAGACGATACAATGGCGAACAGGGGAAACAACAATTAGGACAAGCCACAATAACATGGGTGTTCTATAAAGAACTACATTACCACATTTTAACCCGAAGAAAACGTTTTTTCCAGCTGGTTAACGACACACAACCTGTGTCCATTATCAATTGAGTAAGGGAGCAATCACTCCCCTACAGCATGGCAAGACAGTAGACCATAGTTTATAATATTATTAATTTTCTATTTTATTATATAGTTAATAATCGTCTATACTATCTCTTTTCAGTAGTCTGAAGATATCAAGAATGTTTTCGAATTACCTTCATCAGACAGTACAGTTTGACGAAGGCTAGCAAGCTGAAATTTCGAGATCACTTGTAATTCTTGTAATAGTTTCAATTACCATGTAGACTATTAAAAAGTATTGAGTAATTCTTCAGTTTAATGTTAAATCGGTTTCATATATAACTTGTTGTAACAGCAAACATTACTGCATATATATGTATATATGTGCATATATACATACATGTGTATAAATAAATATAAACATATATAGATACACACACACACATATATATATACATATATACACATATATACATACATATATATACATATAGAGAGTCATATATATATATATATATATATATATATATATATATATATATATATATATATATATATATATATATATATGTATGCATGAGTGGCGTGCCGTGTTTCATTTATTTGTGTCCTTTTAAAGCAATGGACTGTAGATTGTGATTACCAATTCGGTGACGAATCGTTTGTTATCATTAATAATGTGTGTGCTTTGTATAAACATAAGAGAAGATTAGAATTCCCATGTTAAGTTAAATAGTAAAATGAAAAGGTATTTCTCCATTGTTTGCAGCAGCAGCTGTCTATATTATATTGGAATTAAATTGAAATAATTATATATATTATTTAGTTGATTGCTCCATATAATAAACATCTGTGAGCTTTTTGTTGGTCTCCAACGGTTTGGTCAAGAGTGTTAAGTAATTATATAGTATATCGACCAAAGATTGTTATATATTGGCACAGGGGTGGCTGTGTGGTAAAAGTTTGCTTCCAACCACACGGGTCCGGGTTCAGTGCCACAGTGTGGCACATTGGAAAAGTGTTTTGGTTGGCCTCTGGCCGAACAAAACATCTTCAATGTATTTAATAGACGGAAAGTGGGAAAGACCCGTCATATAAAGGGTGTGCACAAAAACACTGCCTAATTTCAAACAGATATGTAAATTTATTGTGATAATCTTTCATAGTTAGTAGCTTCAGATGCAGGATTTCATTCAGTTTCATGTGGTAGAAGGTATCTTTAAAGGTGCTCAATGTGCATCCCTCTATTTGCTCAGGAAACATCGATGCGACAATCCAGTTCACTCCAGATGCTCTGCAGCATATCTGGAGTTACCATGTGAACTGCTTCAGTGAACGAAGTTTTCAGCTCCTCCAGAGCTGCAGGTTACGGTGGTACACAAACTGTGCTCTTCACGTAACTTCAAAGAAAGAAGTCACAAACAGTTAGGTCCCGTGACCTCTCAGATCATGTGCAGAACACCTGATCATCTCCTCCAGCACGACCAATCCATCTGTTTGACAAATGCTCAGTGAGAAATCTCTTGACAGCGAGATATCAGTGTGGTGGAGTACCATCTTGCGGGTAAAGGTAGTCATCGCCCTCAGCAGCTAGTTGTGGAAACATCCAATTAGTCAGCTTCTTCTGGTAACTTTGACCAGAAACATTTCCTCCCTCAAAGAAAAAACAGCCATATATTATCCTCACTGATACGGCACAAAATACATTAACTTTTGGTGAGTGTCGCTCAATTTCTTGAGTAGCGTGCGTATCTTCAAGCCCCCACATCCGCACATTATGCCTATTGACTTTGCTGTTCAAATGAAACTGATTTCTGACAGCAGGCTATCATTATCTTCCATTAATTCCTGGATATTCTCACAAAATCCAGATCCCATTCCATTATCTTTCGGGTGGAGTTTTGGATTAATTGCAGCTTGTAAGGGTGAAATTTTAAGTGTTTGTATAGGATCTTGCAAACTGTGGTTTTTGGGGAGGTGTAACTCTTGGCTAGTTCTTCGTATTGACTTTTTGGGGCTGTGCACGAATTTTCTTCTAACTCGATCAATAACTTCCTCTGAGACTGATGGTCGACCAGAATGTCCCTTTCTTTTATCACAGATACACCTTTTCTGACCAGAATCGTTCTACTATTTCCGAATGGACTTGGGTGTTGCTGGAATCATATGATACTTGTGTCTGAAAGCACGTTGCACGGCCACAACAGTGTTTGATCTTGCAAATTTCCCTACACAGCGGCTGTTTTGACAACCAGTATTGGTATGTTCACTTAGCGATTCGGCAAAAGAGCCCGATACAATAAGCACAACCCTTTAAAGCACACAAGTATGGGACTCGATACATTCGACCGAAGCAAAACATTTTTCAAGGTGGTGCCCAAGCATGGCCGCAGTCTAATTGCTGAAACAAGTAAATTATGAAAGATAATAGATATAGTGATTGTCGACTTTTTATTACGTATGTTGACGTAGCCTTTTTGTTTGTTTTGATTTTTGTCACTATGCAGATATAACGGATATATAACGATTAAATAAACAGACAGTTGGATAGATAGATAGATAGATAGATAGATAGATAGATAGATAGATAGATAGATCGATAGATAGATAGATAGATAGATAGATAGATAGATAGATAGATAGATAGTAATAAAGTACCAGTCAAATACATAAGCGAATTTATCTCTGTGATACTGATGTGTTGCTGGTTTCTGCAACCCAGGGAAATGTTGCTGAGAATCCATAACGAAAGGTTTTATAGATTGCTGCACTTTATGCAATGATAGATAAAGATAGAAACTCCAATGACTGCGCCTGTGAGAAGCAATAATTCCAGATATTTATTCACTCTGAAAGACATAAGGACATTAGGATTTCACAATTTAATACAAACCCTATAATCGAGGTGGTACATGACACATCCTGCACCGTTTTCGATGCAGTTGTTTGATTTTAAAGTTTCGTATGCTAGTTTATTGTTAGATTTCTATTCGGCCCATTTAATTAAGATGGATGAAATTGCATAAACGGAACAAGGGAGATAAGAGACGATCAGATGGATAACCTGAGAGGTTACACAACTTTGAGAAAACTTCGAAACAAAAGTGATGGATAAAATGTACAGACGAAAAGTAACAATAAATGTCGTCCATAATGAATAGTATGCCGTAAAGAAGAAAATAAAAATAACTAGGCTGACTTTATGAGTGAATCCTTCATCAAAGTAATGTAAGAAGTTAAATAAAACAGGTAAAAGAATAATATTTATTTGAAGCATATAATTTAGAGATTGGTATAAACGTAATAAGAAGCCAGATAGACTCGAACTCTCACCGTAAATATTAAGTTTTATCCTGTTCTTTTTTTTTTCGTTATGTTTCGTTTTCAAGCGTTATTAGTTGTTCACTTGTTATTAGCTGTTCACTAGTTATTAGCTGTTCACTAGTTCACGGATTACTCGTTCACGTTCTTCTAAATTATATTTATGCCGTCGGTGTTAGACATTCGTTAGCGTCCTCAAACTGTATTTTCTATTATGATGGGTGGAATCTGAGCGAATCATTAATAAATTTCAGCACCGTTAAAGCTACCATGTTGAAGTTAAAATCTCTAGGTTCGTCTTTCTTTGCACAGCAAGAATCCTCAGTAAAACGAGAATAGCATCCACAGGGTTTCATGATACACAAGTTATCGTATAATGTATTTTTGGAACGTTAGATTCACAGAATATTTTTGAGAGATAATCGCCGACTTTTGAGGTGCAAGAGTAAACGAGATATTGCTATCATTGTATGTTATTAGACAACACAATGACTACCGTATCGTTGTTCCATAGATTCAAATACTTGGATTATTCTATTTTTGTTAGTAATCTATCTAAGATTGTTTAACCGATTAATACTGAAATCGCATTTTCTTGGCTAAAGAAGTCTGCATTTGTGGAAGCTGTAGAAATAGTTTTTTCATGTCCTTCCAATGTAATGAAGTTGTTTTGTTTCTTTTAGCAAAGCCTTCCAGTATGACTTGGATATTTTATTTTCCTTTATGTTCACTGCTGATGTGATATGCTTCTACACTGAGTATTTTTATACGTTGCTGTTAGTTGTCATTTTTTTATCGATATTTCGTTAAAAAAAAACCCAGAGATGTTATCAACTCTGTTTGCTTACTTCGTACACGTTCTTCCTTTTGTTAGCAAATACGGAAAGAGTTTCCAGTATCTTATACTTAGTGTGTTTTTTTTATATCCAAGGTTAGCTAATGTAGAATCTAAAGTAATGAATACATTTTATGTCTTTATAGCTATAAGTAAACTAGGATTCAATGGTAAATACGTATTAAAATTTATTTTTAAGCTGGGTGGTTTTTGTTCTGTTTTATTTGTGAAGCTATACAAAGGCAACGTGATAATGAACAAAAGGAGATAGAGTGAGGCTTCTAAATATATCTATGGTAATGTGTGTGTACGCTTGTTTGTGTGAGTGTGTATGTATGCGTGTGTGTGCACGTGTTTGATTGCGGTTTTCTTTAACAGATTTTAAGGCAATGAATGCATTCGATACGTGCAATACAGAAGTCATATGAAAGGTTTCGATACGTTCAATAGAGAAGTCACATGAATGTTCCCGAGCTGCAAAAGCTTACTTTCGTATCTTATAAGATGGTAGACTCGAGAATTTCGTTAGTACTGCAATATAAAGGTATCGAGAGAAAATCTAAAATATTCCTCTCAACCTTATTTAGACATCTAAATATTTATTCAAAGTCACCTAAACTTCATTCTAAATATATTTCTTGGTATACTATGCATAAACGTAAGTCCTGAAAATTCTTTCTGGATGCCACCGAAGCCAATACTACCTTGATACTATATTCTATCGGTAACAGAGGATTGACGGGCTAAATCGATCTCAAAGAGACTTGAAATCAAGACGTAAAAATTTGTGACGAAAAACATCCTCAATAATGAAAAGAAATTCTAAACCACATTTTGATAAAAATTTACTAAAACTGAAATGTTTAAAAATGTTGCTAACGGTGTAGACTTTAATGATTTCTTTTAAAAAAAGTTACATACTCATTAGTATATAATAAGCAGTTTTCTTCACTATAGCATAATCACAGTCAATATATCTACTAGTTCCAAAGACTACTTTGGTTACTTAACAGATAATCCTGTCCTACTTGCTGCGAATGTTCTGAAGTTAAATACGCAAAATAAAATCAATAGAAAAGACGTAAGTAACACAATGATATTTTACGATTTTAGTATTTTCAAGTTCTTTATTTATTTTTAAAATTCAGTCTGAATCGATAAAAACAATTCAGAATCAGATTAATTATATTTCAAGAAAATAATTGAATTTTCAGTTTTCTTTATACGTCAGAAAGAGTTTTGTGGACAAGTGCGAACAATACCATTATATATTTATAGACTCCTGTTGTTGCTGTTGTTGTTGTTGGTGGTGATGTTTTTCTTGCTATTGTTTAGGCAGTTGGCTGGCAGAATCTCTACCGCGCCGAACAAAACACTTAGTGGTACTTCTTCCGGATCTCTATGCTCTGAGTTTTATGGTGAACCAGACTAAAAGCTTTCCATCT
>NC_068991.1:3930023-3932645 GCF_001194135.2 Octopus bimaculoides | reverse complement strand
AGCCTGACATCTTCCTCATTGTCCAAGCCCTCATTACCTTTTTTGCAAGTTTCACTTTAAAAGGAAAATGCAAGTAAAGATGGAAGCGTTATCTACCGGGAAATTTGTTGGATATATGGAAGAAAGTGACAAGGAAGGTCCAACTGAATGGACCTGATCTGAGCATGCGCCATTAGATTGAGAGAAAAAGATAGGGAGAAGACGATGTCCATGGTTTTGTTGGTGTTTTCACAAAAAAGGTCTTGGTCACTCTTTGAGGAATTATTACCTGCTGGAATACTTTTGTTTCTTTCCATTATTTTACTGTTTAGACGCTTTTTAATCTAACCCTTACCTTGTATTGCCATGCATTGTTCTATATCTTGTTTTTTGAGCCTGAGTAATAAAGAAGTCTTTGTTATTATTATTGTTATTTCAATTGTTGTTGCTTTGTTTTATACGAGTTCTTCCAAGTCTGTTCCAGAAACTCAGAACAGCTCATTAAGTAACAGCAAAATGGACGTTTCACTATGGCTGCTATTTATGATTAGCAATGATATATTGAATGAGAAGAAGACCAGAATCTGAGAACTGAGATTCTTCTAAATTTGTAATATTTCATGTATGAAAGAGTTTAAAGACTTTTAAGAGTTTACATTCTGAGTTCAAACTCCACCTTCCCTTCTTTCAGGGTCGATAAATTAAGTAACAGTTGAGCACTGGGGCCGCTGTAATTGACTTCCCCCCTCCCCCGAACTTACTCGGCTGGTGCCAAAATTTTAAACCAATATATCTGACAATTCAACCGATGTAAACGAACGAATTACTCCACAATGCTTGAGTGAATGGAATAAGCGAGTCAGTTTTGTACTTTAGCCACGATGCAGTTTAGGAAACAATAAATACTAACTTCTTGGCTGCGTTTCCCGTACTTATTCACTTGATAAATAACGCTTTCATTAACGATATATGAGATTATTAATCTTAAACCAAATGTTACATAACTATATTTTATTAACTCAGTCATTACAGCTTTTCATTTTTCATTTTGGAAATTTCTAAGAAAATTGTCCAATGAAAACTCTTTTTCTCTTTTCCGTTTGTTTTCTGCTTTCTTTCTTTTGCGTATAAGTGTGTTTTCTTGTCTTTCTGTTATTTGTTTAGTTTTTCTTACACCTCTGCACCCTCCCACCCTTCCTCTTCGTCAGTATGTTTTGAAGTTTGTGATAAAAATGGCCGCTTTTATAGTCGATAGTCCATTGCGAAATCAGTGACTTCATTGATTAACAGTAACTTGCCACTTCGATTTGTTCCAGAAACAGTTCTCTGAAAATTAAGCTTTGTTCGAGACTGCTTATTAAATTACCAATCACGTTTCTTTCTTGTCGAATTAATAATTCTGTTTTAACCCAAGTGCTGGATGTGTTTGAATGTTACTGAACTCAAGCAAAATAATAATGACATCTTACGTAAACCAAACATCTGAGGTTTTATTTCAAAACAACAATATATGGTGATTGTGATACTTATGGTCTTCCAAAGGACATTAGTTACACACTTAAATTAGAGCCTTTTCCTGCTAATTACCTAACCCCAGCCCGTGCAGAGGTTCACATAAACCGGGTCGGTGCAACACTGAATCTCTAACCACTAATTATTTATTACTTCATCATTATTTCTTCCCAGTAACCATTGCAATATAAGAGACTGGTGAATAATTTCCTATTTTGGTTGCGTGAAGCGGCTTAGAAATATATTTGACAATGCCGGACAGACGGTAGTTTATCGCGAGAAGCATTTCCCGTGAGTGGACTTCGATTCAGCATAGTAAACCAATCAATCCCCCGTCAATTTTATTGCGCTGCTCATGATTACAGCAATGAATTATGTCGCAAATCACACACACACACACATACACACACACACACACACACACACACACACACACACACACACACACACACACACACACACACACACACACACACACACACTCAAAGACACACATGGGTGGACTGAGACGTTGAGAGATGAGTGTTTTATCGTTGCACAGACACATCATATCATCACCAATAATATACCAGCAGAGAATTTTGTTGCATGCTAGAAAAGGATATATTCATTTCTTTATTGCCCACAGGGGACTAAACATAGAGGGGACAAACAAAGACAGACAAAGGGATTAAGTCGATTACATCGACCCCAGTGCGTAACTGGTACTTATTTAATCGACCTCGAAATGACGAAAGGCAAAGTCGACCTCGGTGGAATTAGAACTCAGAACGTAAGGACAGACGAAACATCGCTAAGCATGGAAGAGAATTTATTGAATCAGATGTACGCCCCCCTATAACCAAACAAAATATGTTTCCTTTAACTAGAAAATTACAGCAGAAAAAAAAAACAGCGACAAACGATAATTAAAAGATGAGCGGCACAATGTCAATCCCAATAGTATTAGAATTGATAAATATATGTCATAACTGATAATAATAATAATAATAATAATAATAATAATAATAATAATAATAATAATAATAATAATAATAATAACAACAACAACAATAATAATGTGTGTGTGTGTGTGTGTGTGTGTGCGTGTGCGTGCGTGAGTGTGTGTGCGTGTGTGTGCACATATATATA
>NC_068991.1:3927526-3929991 GCF_001194135.2 Octopus bimaculoides | reverse complement strand
TATATATATTATTGTTTTTTCTACCAGTGTATTAGAAATAGAACAGGTTGAAATCGTTTTTTTTTTCATGGCAGCGCTTTCAGTGGTCAGTGGCCACTCGTAGTAGTAAACACATTTGACCTCTACTGACCCAAAGGGTCCGAAAATTCATTTGTTTCTATGGCTGACCGCCCCACCATCTGCCGAATCCTTGACTTACACAATCGCTTGACTGTCTAGAAATAGCAGCTAAATCTTCTTCAAACTATTTTCTGCTCTCTAAGTTGCCGATATGAACATTAGACTGTGTAAACGCTTACATACAAAATATTGTGATAATCACAACTAGGTAACCTACGATCATGGATTAACTTCATCAAAGATGACCGCGGCTAAATAATAAGGAGCGAATTATATATATATATATATATATATATACATAGTTTGTTTATTCATATACAATATGGCGTCTTCCAAAATTATCGATATTTTTCAGTTTTCTGTCTCAGTTACAATCTCGTTAAAAGGAGACATTTATGAGAGCATAGATACCAATCTTATATGAATTTTGTCTCCATCATTTGGGAGATATTTTGATATCTAATAAACGTATGACACTAAATTCTAAAATATAACAATTTGATGGTCACTGTTTGTCTTTTCGCTAGAATATAAAAATAACAGTAGAACTAATTCATCATTTTGTATTGTTTTGAGTCATAACAAAATCATAAAATAAAGAGCCTTTATCAAACTTTGATTCTAGCAACGTTACTAAAATCATAAATAATAAATAAAATTCTAAAAACATATGGAAGAGAACACCACTGATAAAATTGATGGTGACAGTGCATTAATAGCGTGTGTGTCTGCGCGTGCCACGCGTGTGTGTGTGTGTGTGTGTGTGTGTGCGCGCGCGTAGGCGCAGGTATTTCGACCGTCTTTACGATCTAGTTCAAATCACACCGAGGTCGATTTAGCCTTCCGTCCTTTATGTAAAATTATTTAATGCGTACGTTTTAGGTTTGCGTATCATACAACAGGAAATACACCCATTATGTAAAACTTCCTCAGTTAAAGCATTTCTTAGCATAACACGAAACATATATATATATATATATATATATATATATATATATATATATAAGTGTGTGTGTGTGTGTGTGTGTGTGTGTGTGTGTGTGCGTGTGTGTATTAGTGCATGCACATATATATATATATATATATATATAGTCATTGACTGTGACTGAGGGTGCGGAAGCACCTATCCTGCAAGAAATAATACTATAGGAAGCGCGCAGCATATATACACTGACAGGGGAGATAACCACCCCAGAGCAAAACCGTCTCTAGGATCATTAGATTAGACTAGTTTCGCTTATCAGTCGCACGCTTACCAGTAGTGATTAGTCAACGCTTGATAGTTTGGCTAAATTCCACTCCCAGCATATATATTTTTACCATAAAAATTCGTGCCTGATTTGGCGAAATGCTAATGCACATGTTAAAAGTTACAATAAACTGTTTGGCGCAATATAATACCATAAAGGAAAAGTTTTATGGTAAATGTTCACGTCTCATTTGCACCTAAATACTTTATCACACCCGTTGCATACTCTTTGCGTTTCACCTTCATACCTTGCTGTGACTAATTTCGAATTCACTTTTCTGTTCCGAAATTCTTTACCGAATCTTTGACCGTGGGTTCCCCAGGGCTAACACACCGTGCAAAATGCTTAGAAGTATCTATTCGTGCTTATGTTCTCAGTTCAAATTTTCATTTAATTTTTTCGGGATCGAAAAAAATAAAAGTTGGCGATTGGAGTCCATGTCATGGACGTATTCCACACAGCCGACACCTTGAAATTGTTGGTGTTGATCCTAAATTGGAAACATTTATTACCTAGGAAGATACAGCAAAAAAAAGGAAGAGACTAAGACGGGGACGACTATGACGAGATGTGGAAAAAGAGAGGGAGACGAGGTCACGACGGAAAACGAACGAAGAGCAAAGGGAAGGAAACGTACAAAGTTACACACACGCACACGCACACACTCACACACATATGTGTGTGTATATGTGTGTGTGTTTGTGTATACATATATGTATATGTGTGTGTATATCTGTACGTTTTCACTTATGAGCCTATGTATACATGAATATGTAATGACGTATTTAAAATGCTTTCTTTTGTAATATATTTTATATTCTATTTTGTTTGTTTCTATACATACAAACACACACACACACACACATGTATGTATGTAGACACACCTTTGCGATATAAACCATTCATGATTAACACCTTGAAGAAAATAACCAATATTTGTCAAATGGCTTATCGCTAGCGTCTGTTAGTTAAATGAATAAAGGTTGTAAGGTGGATTCATCACATAATGTGATGAGCAAACATTATATACGTACATAGGCGTATACCTGTATACACACACTCACGAACATAAATATATATATATATATATATATA
>NC_068991.1:3922293-3926998 GCF_001194135.2 Octopus bimaculoides | reverse complement strand
ACGCACACACACATGCACACATACGTGAACGTATATATATACATACATAAATATAAATTTACATATGCATAAATACTTTTATATACAGATGTGCCTATATAGATGTTTTCACACGCATGTACGTATGTCATGATGGACGTATGTACGTACGTATACGCACACACACATGCACACATACGTGAACGTATATATATACATATATACATATATAATTATGTATATATGTGTGTGTGGGTGTGTGGGTGTATACACACATATGTATGTATGTATGTATGTATGTATGTATGTATGTATGTATGTATGTATGTATGTATACTTATCCCAGCCATACACTGATCAATCAATCAGCTAACCTTATAAGACTAATAGTTTGTCTAACATAAAAAGCCAAAACAATTTCGTTGTTTTTTGCTGTTGTTTTTTATGTTGTTTTTCCTTGCCTTCATTTTCTTTCTTTCCTTCTATACTTCAGATTGTGATGGTCACTTGTCTTTTCTTATTGTGGTGGTGGTGGTGTCTTGGTTCTCGATATTTCGGTGCCTTCCTGTACATACTTGGTATTTTAGCTGCTACTTCTAATAGTATTTGCTCTTGACGTTCTAAAATGTGATTGAATTTACATGGCTAGTAGTAGTAGTAGTAGTAGTAGTAGTAGTAGTAGTAGTAGTAGTAGTAGTAGTAGCAACAGTAGTAGTAGTAGTAGTAGTAGTAGTAGTAGTAGTAGTAGTAGTAGCAGGAGCAGCAGCAGTAGTAGTAGTAGTAATCATTGTTATAGCAGTGTTTCGAGTGTACCTAAATCAAGGATTGTTTTGTTAGCTCCGCCTTAGCGAAGGTGGAGGTATTGCTTTCAGTCGCGTTTGTTTGTTTGGCCGTGGACAAGATATCCCAAGAACCGCAGGATGGATTCGGATGAAACTTTCAGGGACGCTTGGCCCTCATGACTGGCACGGACTGATTAGATTTTGTGATCGATCCGGCACCGGGCAAGGATTCTGGACTTTTGAGATCGGTCAGGTTCATTTTTAGTATTCTCGCTTGTGAGAGCAGTCGAGTTTATTTCAGATATTCTCATTTTAAAAATCATCTCTGGCTAATCGTTGAGAGGACGCTGGTGTTGCCTTGGCGGAGGTTTGCCCTCTCTCAGTGCTCTTGTTATTATCATTATTATTATTATTATCATTATTATTATTATTATTATTATTACTATTCTTTTTGCTTGCAAATTCTGCGGAGGTCAATATTGTCGTTTATGTCTTTCGAGGTCGATAAAATAAACACCTGTTAAACACTAGAGTTGATGTAATCGACTTAACCCCCCCACCACCACCCATTCCTCGAAATTGCTGGCCTTGTGCCAAAATTCGAAACCATTATAATTATTGTTTGCTTTCTTTGTTTTTGCCTTTGTTATTATCAATGTTTTGTGCTCGCGCTCGCGTGCGTGTTTGTTTATTTATATTTCTGCATTTCATTTATTATTTTTTGTTTCAAGATTTAAATCAGACGTTAAAAAATTCATCGATTATTTCAAATTAAACATTTTAATTTTTTTTTATCATCAACGTCTTTCTTTATTTCTCCCCCACTCCACCACCACCACCATTTTTATCCATGTTTTATTTCTTCTACATTTATCTTCTATTCTATTTCTTTGCTGTTGGTTTTTCTGAATCTCTCTCTCTCTCTTTCTTCTTAACATATTCATTTGTTAATTAACCCTATAATATATTCACAAACGTCTATTTATATTTCTTGCTAGATATATTTACTCCTGATTTATGTAGCGTTCACTTCTCTAATCAATTTATAAATGTCGGACATTTTTCTGTAGTTATTTTTATACATTTTATATCCATTCTTTATTCTGTATATTCTGATTTTTTTTTATATATATTTTCCTTTATTATTATTTTTCTACATTTTCTTCATCTTTTCATTGCTTGCTTTTTGTCTACATCTTCCTCTTACCATTTTTGAGAATAGTTTCTTCAATAAACCTAAGTCTACGTTTAAACACTTTCGCGGAAGTGTTAATGTGGCCATTTTAATATTCATAGCTACTTTTCTTTACATTATGCTTCATTGCCGTTGCTCTTCATTTTCTCTGTCAATGCTTCTGCTATACCTGTTGTTGTTGTTGTTGCTGGTCTTGTTGTTGCTGGTGGAGCATGGCTTTGTGGTTGGGGGTTTTCGGCTCACGATCGTAAGCCCATGAGTTCGATTCCCAGCGGCGCGTTCTGTCCTTGAGCAACACGCTTCGTTTCATGTTCCTCCAGTTCACTCATCTGGCAAAAATTAGTTGTACCAGTAATTCAAGGAGGCTAGCCTTGTCGCATTACGTGTCGTGCTGAATCTCCCTGAGAACTACATTAAAAGTACACGCGTCTGTTGTGTGCTCAGTCACTTGCGCGTAAATTTCGCGAGCAAGCAGTTCCGTTGATTGTATCAGCTGGGACCCTCGTCGTCGTAACCGACGAAGTGCTCCTTTGTGTCTTTATCTTTAAAACTATAGAGAAGGATATAGGAGAGGTTTGGTCGAGTGACCTCAGAAGAGCTCGTGGGGGTTCTTGTTTGCTCTCGCGACAATCCTGATCGCTGAGTACCATGACCAAAATTATACCAGCCTTGTCCATGTATTCGTTCAGTCACAATATATCTAGGATAACATTATTTAATGTGCTTTATTTTGCCCGTTACTACGTTCTGAATTCAAATTCCGCTGGGGTCGAAATTGCCTTTTATCCTTTCGAGGTCGTTAAAATAAGTACCAGTAGATTACTAGGATCGATGTAATCGATTTGGTTCCTCCATCGAAATGGCTGGCCTTGTGCCAAAATTTAATCATTCAATGTGCTTAAAGCGGCGAGTTTTCAAGATTGTAAACGGACAAAATGCTCATCGCCATTCCTTGCGGCCCTTTATTTTCCGAGTTTATAATTCCGCTGGAAACAACTTTGCCTTTCATCCCTTCCATATCCATAAAATAAGTACCAGTTAGACACTAGGTCGTTGTCTTCGACTTACCCCACCTCTCTTAAAGTTGTTGGCCTTGTGCCAGAATCTGAAACCATTGTTTAGTGTACTTTTATCTATTCAGGTCAATAGGCTAAGCTACAAAGATGATTAAACCGACAGATCTCGTAGAACAAGCGACTACGTGGAATCAGCTCGACTGGCGTGTTTATTTTTTTTTTTTTTTACAATTTTGTCGGTAATTTTAATCTGGAATTGAAAATATGTTAGATAAATTCCTCGATTAGAACTTATCTATTGCAGCATCGGAAAGAAAGAGTAATTGTTTTAAATTTAGACAAAAATCCCTCTAATTACCGCTGAAAATTAGACGTTTAATTATTTGTGACAAAATGCAATAAGCTTCGGGAATATTAATCATTCTTAATTTTATGTAGTGACAACATTTCGTTCAAGAACGGTTGGATGGCAAAAAGATTCTATTTACCCTATGTTTCTATAAAAGTTGGCGGAATCACTGACGCTGTCAAATGTTATTGTAATGAAGATCAAAACATCGCATTTTTCGTTTCTGTAAATCTTAAATGACAGAAGAGAATCATTATAGCTCTATACAGTGATATTGGTTTTACCGTTTCTTATTCGTTTGCAATGCCAGAGTTTCGAGTTCGACACTGATAGACGTTTCTTTTTCACTTCCACAAAATGCTTAGCAGTACTTATGGGTTTTTGAGTTCAAATTCCACCCAAGACAACTTTACTTTTCATCTCTTTGTGATCGACAAAATAAAATTTCGGTCAAGTATTAGGCTTCATGTAATAAACTTGCCTTTCCCCTCAAATCGGTGGGTCCTGAACTTTAAAACTGACCAGAGTCCTGTTTAGGAAGAACGGTGTGATACGCTATGGAAATCAGGTAAACGGTCTTATGAGTCCCAGAGCTGAACAACTGCAAAAGATATTACTGGAACTTATTTTATCGACCCCTTAGAAACGTCTATTAGTCTCGAACTCAAAACTCTGGCATTGCAAACGAAAAAGAAACGGTAAAGCCTATATCACTGTGTAGAGCTATAATGGTTCTCTTTTGTCGTTTAAGATTTACAGAAACGAAACATGCGATGTTTTGATCTTCATGGTGCTTACAATAACATTTGACAGCGTCAGTGAATAGAAATAAGTTGGCCAAAACAAAAAAAAAACAAGCTCTTCTTTTCGCATAAGAAGACAAAATGTTTTCTAATTTGAATAACAATTGGAGAGTTTTTGTTGTTCAGCGTGTTTAAAACACACACAGTATCAAAATATGAATATATGGATAGTATTTGTATAAGCTTTTCTTAAATTCTCCCCACCACTTCGTTCTTCTTCTTCTCATACAGCTCTGTCTTTTGATAAATAAAGTAAATAAACAGACAAGGCATTCATCTAGGTCGTCGCTTTTATTATTTTTTTCTTTACAGCTTTGTTTACTTATCTTCCAAACCACGCGTATACATTGCACAACAGAAACGTTATTTTAGGGTGTTTTGGGGGTGGTTTTCTTTTCGTTTACTTTTTTCTTTTTTTTTTTTTTTGTCTATATGTTGACCAAATATGTTTTATGTAACTTCTTTAGGAAAGTTTCTGCGTCGCATTCTTTTCTTCACTGTATCGTCAACGTATTTTATAGAATCGCAATATGTAATTCGTAGTATCGAGTTGGGAGAATCGTTAGCACGCTGGGTGAAAT
>NC_068991.1:3919557-3920349 GCF_001194135.2 Octopus bimaculoides | reverse complement strand
TATATATATATATATATATGTATATATATATATATATATATATATATGTATTTATATATATATATATATTTGTATATGTGTGTGTCTGTGTGGTTATGTGTGCGAGTGTGCCTGCGTCTGTGTGCTTGTGTGTATATATAAATATATATACAGATGCAAATATACTTTCATTACACTTCTTTCTTTCAGATGTTAAATGCTAAACATACACGCAGTACTTTCCATTCATAAATACACCAACTGCTATCCGTAACCAACGGCAGGCCTCCCGCAGCCACCCGCAGCACCTGTCGCAGCCACCCGCTTTAATTTCACACATCTAATGGGCATTCTTATCTGTATTTTCTGTCTTTATAACACTAACTATAATACAGATTTACTTAATCACTCTTACTTGCATAACAGCATCAATCCAATCGTAGTTAAGCCAAAAGAAAATGTGCCCCATGGCAAAATTTGTCAGTAATGCTAAAGTAATCATCGTTATAGAATGTAGCACTGGTTGGTCGATAATGCTCTAACAGTTACTAGTAACAATACGAATGTTATCGTTAACACCAGATCAGCATCGATCGGCCGAGGCCAACGGTGAAATGCGTTTCACTGCTATTTCCTATTGGGTATCATTCGTAGTCGATCTTTTGTCTTTTACTTGTTTCAGGCAATTGCATTGCGGCCACGCTGCAGCACCACCTTGAAACGTTTTAGTCGAACATATCGACACACAGTACTTATATATATATGTGTGTGTGTGTATGTATATATAAATATATATATATATATATATATATA
>NC_068991.1:3917853-3918479 GCF_001194135.2 Octopus bimaculoides | reverse complement strand
CACACACACACACACACACACACACACACTCACACATGTATATGTATGCATGTATATATTTATATTGTCGGCATCCAGTGAGCATTCGGATTATGGTGTACGGCTCATCAGTAAGGACAAAGAGCGAATTCACAAACGAAAGCGAAATCCATTCTTCAACCTTAGACGCTCATATGATGTCTGTCTGTATATGTGCGGACACGTACAGGTATTTACACTTGTTGTTGGTTCTTTGGTTCTTTCAGTATGTATATAAATGATGTGTGGACATTGTAGCTATACTTTCACGTATGTTTACACAATCCACACACACACAAACATGTGAATATTGTTTACATATACCGCAATACTGTTGTGTACCTCACTGACTGTGATAAAGACTTGAATTTTTATATTCATATAAAGAACTCGCCAGAAAATCGCTATATTAAATTATGTATTTTGTAGACTGATTTACAAGATAATGGTTGTGCAATATGAGTTTATGAATATACGATTAAGATCTTAAATAGTATCTTAAAATGAAAACACGGGAAGAGACAAATAAAAAATAAGAAAAACTCAAAACGGCGATAACGTTGAATAATATTAGATATCGAAATGGCGATGATAATGATGGTGGTGGT
>NC_068991.1:3916097-3917499 GCF_001194135.2 Octopus bimaculoides | reverse complement strand
GGTGGTGTTGCTGCTGCTGATGATGCTGAGGGTGATGATGATGAGCATCATCATCATCGTCGTCATCATCATCATCATCATCATCATCATCATCATAACCATGACGTTTGTGGGAGTGGTAGGGGTGCCGGTGGTGGTGATGATGAGGAAGAAGATCTGGATGATGATAAATATGATGACTATGATGATGGTGACGGTGAAGGTGGTAGTTTTAGAACCATTTGGTGTCTATTTCCAGTATGTGGAGCTACCCAGTAATTGCTCTTGTTATAATTGTGTGTAGGGGTGGGGTGTATAAACAATTACAAAGAAGTTACAAATAGTTACGTGCTTTAAGACACCTGAAATTGACAGAACCATGTCGTGTATCTCTTTTAGGCTCAGTTCTAAACGTTAGATGTATTTAAAAACCAAGACGCAGGTTTATGAGATGTGGAACTATACGTATAAATATACGAAGAGTTCTTAGGCGGGCAATTTAAACTGGTCGTATGCATACGTGCATATATATGTATGTATACGTTCGTATATGTAAGTATATCGTATGTTTATATATATATATATATATGTGTGTGCGTGTGTATGTATGTATTTATGTGCTTTTCTGAGTATATTCCACTGATGAGGCAAAGCATTTCTTATGCAAAGCCACAAATCCGGGATCTGGAAATATCCAGTAATTTTTGCTTGTTTATTTTTCTTCTTCGTCTTCGCACCTGGTGCTATATGAACATTTATTGTGGGTTAGAGTCAAGATTTGGCTGCTGTTTTCAGCATGGTGGTATCTCTGAGATACCCTAAATTATAAGCATCCGTACGTACACACACACGCATGCACACTCATAGATAGATAGATAGATAGATAGATAGATAGATAGATAGATAGATAGATAGATAGATAGATAGATAGATAACCGTATATCCATAACAATATGCTACAACATATAAACCAAAAGCAGGCTATAGAACTGTGTTATGAATTTTCATTTTACAATATGTATATATTTTTTTACCAAAATAAAACACAAGAACTATTATGGCATTCCATTATGAAATATTGTGTTTGGTATACAAAGTGAGTAATATAGACTTATCTAGGTTTCTGGACATGAATAGTTTAGTAACCTTTCCATTATTCAACTAGCAGCGCAAACGCTAATGGCTGATGTAATATATTCTTGCATGGAACTAAGTTAATACGCTCGTACATTTTCAAACTTGTAATTATACTTACACACACATAAACACAGGCATATACAATCACGTACATGTAAGTATGCATTTATGTATATATGTACGTATGAATATACATACACACACACATACATATATATACACATACACATACATATATACATTATTATTTATATATATATATATATATATATATATATATATATAT
>NC_068991.1:3911971-3915581 GCF_001194135.2 Octopus bimaculoides | reverse complement strand
TATAATATTTATAATTATATATTTACTTATACTTTAGATTACAGGGGATCAATGAGTGATGGAGGTATATCAAAATGAGGCATGCCACAAATTGGCCAGTCGGCATGGCGCAAAACAGTTAATTTATCCATTGTCACAGCACAGAATTCATTGACG
Source organism: Octopus bimaculoides (assembly GCF_001194135.2). NCBI lineage: Eukaryota > Metazoa > Mollusca > Cephalopoda > Octopoda > Octopodidae > Octopus > Octopus bimaculoides. Next base: position 3,915,425 of record NC_068991.1, on the reverse strand, counting down.
AACAGAAGTTCACAGTTGTTTGGTAATCTGCAATTACAATAGTGTCCTAAAGTATCCAAAAATGAATGGAACCTTAACCGCGACGTAAAAATATAATAAAATAGACGAAAGATTTATCTGGTATTTCTACAGCTGTTCCGTGGAGATTTTGTATTGTAACGTAATCATAGTACAAGTATAGTGAGGTATGCGACATGCACACAGTCTTAAGATTACGTAACAGGCTACGCAACTCCCAACTCATCAGGCGACTTAATAAAGAAGTGACCAGTGACATGCTGATTTATCAACATGTCACTGCCTGGGAAACACAAGACAAGCGAAGGTTTGAAACTATAACCTTCATATAAGCGAAAGAAATGTTATTGTTCATACTCGTTGTACAAAAGAAATAACTACGATTACTCGATTTAGATTTTTAAAGGTCTATTGCAAATCCTAAATTCTGTTAGTAGGAACATCATCTTCATCTGATATTTGCGACATTTTGGGTTTATGTGTGTATGTGTGTGTGTGTGTTTGTGTATGTGTGTGTGTGTGTGTGTGTGCGTGCGTGCGCGTGCGCGCCTGTATATGTAAGTATCCTTTTGACAGGTCTTTCTATAGTCCTGATTTGTTTCTAGCAACCATCCTCAGCAAGCAAGCCTAACGGGAGTGCCATTTTGTCGCCGACTACCTGACGATGCAACAAGTTGTACTAGATTCCATGTTACAAAGCAGCACCCCTGAGAGACCTCAGAAATTCTGGGTTCGTGTCCGGCCTACTGGACGACCATTTTGAGTGCGGCAGCCCTTATCTCTTGTTAAAGCGTGTCTCTAGGAGAAGGTCAGTCGGATATAAAAGCAGATATGCAAGGAATAGCATTGGACATTTGGGTGATCTTTTGCTTGCGCTCAAGATCATGGAGGTCCCACATTCTTGAGCACGCGACTTATACTAGCACTGAATGTTTTGTCCTGGCTTCTACTTGAAATATGTTAGTAGGGCGCAGATGCTATGCAAGCCTTATTGGACCTAAAATGTTAGGCTGAACAATACCTGGCGAGGCAACTATCCGATGCCTGTTCCAGTTGAAGGGCTCCGCCGCAAGCAAGGAAGCCATGGTAGGTAGCGTTTTAGACGTCAACATAAATTTGAACAATTCGTAATTTTACTCTAATCACAGACAAAATGAAACCATTAACTACATAAACAAACTATTTAATCATCTTAATGTTATCGTAGATAATAAAGTAAGAAGCACTTATATAAATTTATCTAAATCCGGCCAATAAAGAAATATTTATCAAACTACCATTTATCATAATGACGCTCTTCCTAATATTGGTTTTACGGAAAATATAAAATTTATATAACAAAATACAAAGCCTACAACGAAATAGAAAATATAACGAGGAAAAACGAACTCGAAAATTAATGCGTTCCTTTTCCAATACGACAGTTAAAACAGCGAGAGAAGAGGTATTTTCGACATTATAAAATAATTCTTTCCAGTCTCTACAGAACTAGGAAAGAATCTTGAGTCCAAGAAACCCTTCAGATAAAATGATGAGGAATCAAGGAAAGAGATGGCGAGACACTGATATTGACGATGTCCTAGCAGTTTACGATTATTCGATTTAGATTTGTTTAAGGTCTATTGCAAGTCCTAAACACTGTTAGTAGGAACATCATGCTTCATCTGATATTTATATTCTAAGATCTCACAACAATGATAACAACAACAAATGGCTTTCTGAATGTGCCATCAAAACCCTGAAAAAGAGAGAGAATCTTAATGTGATCGGTATTTAGCTGGTAATAAACTAACCCAGACGTTACATTGATGCCAAAGACATTAATGTCAGCATTTTAGTAGACTTGATGTCAACGACCCAACAAAAATTCTCGATTATTTTCAACCGTTCTTCCACGCAATCTCAAAGTGCAAGTCGGTGTTCCCGTTACGTTGCTACGATATTTGAACGACACAAAACTCTGTAATGGTACAAGACTGACAGTCAAAATTCTTATACGCCATATCATTAAAGCTACCCAAGATGACTGATTGCATCAAGTGAGATGCTTTCATTTCACATTTCCCTTCGCCCATCACATATATTATTTTAATTCAATCGCTGACAGTTTCTACAGCCACTATGTTTTTCTACGCCCATCAAGAATCGTGAGGGACAGTCTGCAACGACAAATGGCGATAAACTAAGAAGTCCATGTTTCGTTTATGATCAGCTCTGTGTAGTATACTCACGTGTTGAGCCAAACTGATTTATTTTCATCATTGCATCAAAACAGCAGAACAAGATTTGCTGTCAATGCCAGACTCTTGTTGAATAAAAATTTCTTTCTTTCAGTATTGGTTCTGTTTTATATGATGCATATCAATTTATCAATGCTGGGGAAACATGTAAAATATGGCATAGAAATAACAAGATAGTATTGAAACACACTCTCAAAGTTTTCACACATCACAGAATCCTAGAACAAATCTAAGTTAACGGATGTATCTGCGTCACAATCAAAATATATTCAAACAATTATTTTATGAAAAAAGAATTCTATAGAAATTTTCTTCAAATCGCTTAGATGCAGGAAAATTATCTTACATATTCCTCATCCGGGCAAAGCAGGTTAGCTGAGCTAGATTTTAGTAAAAGCAGCATAAAATTCTTGTATTCAACTATACTAAAGTTTGGCAATATCCTTGTATCTTCAAACACAAACAAAACCAATATAGCACCAAATAATACGGCCAATATTAATTTTAACCATAGAAACACCAATATATGCCTCATGGAACCTATTTCTCTACCCAAATATATTGTTTGCAAAGTAATAGTGAAAAGAGGTGATACAGAAAATATATAGGACCCTCGCCAAACCCATTTTAGTCGCGCTGCTATCAACATATGGATATCTATATTGTAATATTAATGGACACCATATTTCTTCATCTTTATATATATGGGATTGTGAAACACGCAACAGGTTCAACAAACTCCATTATATGCTTTCAACAAGCTGAAACCTTGTTTTGAATTTTAATTTAGAATTTAACATATATGGCACAGGAGTAGCTGTGTGGTAAGAAGTTTGCAAAGTGGCCGATAGAATAAGTACTAGGCTTACAAAAAGAATAAATCCTAGGGTCGATTTCCTCGACTAAAAGCAGTGCTCCAGCATGGCTGCAGTCAAATGACTGAAACAAGTAAAAGTAAATAATATCAATTTTAATTTCGTAATTTATTATTGTAAACTTTTTTAATTTTAAATTTTAAATTAGACAATTTTATCCCATTGACTCATTGATAACTTTATCCCATTGTGTGTGTGAGAGAGAGAGGGGGTGAGGGAGATGGATAGAGAGAGAGAGATACATACATACAGACAGACACAGAGATAGCTAGATAGATAAATATGTATGCATGCTCCATAAGGCGGCTTTTGAGCTAGTTT
>NC_068991.1:3901737-3911051 GCF_001194135.2 Octopus bimaculoides | reverse complement strand
ATATATATATATATATATATATATATATATATATATATAAACATGTTTATACACCCACACATATGTGTATGCATATAACATGTTGTTATGTTAAACAGACCTGTATCTATATTTCTTATCGGTATCCAGTAGATTAATACATTCGTTGTCCCTCAGACCAGCTGTTCTGGTCATTGCATATTAGCACAAGAAGTTACTCTGTAGTACGCTCCAGGGAGCAGAGAACTATATTCTCAAAAATTCTTTGGAATACGTTATATGCCATGAGTTTAAGAATAAGAGTGAGCCAACTCGTTCATAAATAAGTTGTCTAGAAATTTTGATTTCAGCATCAGAAAACATTTCATGTAATCCACTGTCCTTCATCAATTTTCAAGTCAGAAATCGCACTTCATTTTAACATGTCGGCATGGTTCAAATTTCATATTAAACAACTATAAAAATTAAGCTCTTAACATAGCAGATGTAACTTCATGGTAGCTACGCTAGTTATATAACTAAAAATCAAAACCTCCACTCGATATTTTTTTTTTTGTCTGTACAAAACAAATCGTATAAAATCTAACCAATAGATTAAAATGCCTATTGAATACATGTATTTATTCACTTATGCTAAAGGAAATCAATATCTGGTCTGAGCTTTCAGATACACCTGTAGCTCTTATTCGGAATAATGGTGGATGACATTGTGCCGTTAGTGTATTAGTGTGGGTTAACTGAAAATTATTTAGTGAGAATACGATAGAAATGATTTATTACCAACATCTTATAAAAGCGTCCGATATTGCTGGAGTTAGTGAGAAAGCAGTGAATTAGGTGATAGAAAAGTATAAACGTCCACATTTATGTTAGCACATTCTGAATACGCTCAAACACAAATCCACACTTACACACAAACACACACACGAGCCCATATATATATATATATATATATATATATATATATATATATATATACATGTGCATACGCGCATACATACATTAATATATGTGTATATATTATATTATATCATATATTATATCATATTATATTGTGTTGTATTATATTGTATATATTTATATGATGTTATGTTATATTATAGTTTATCATATTTATATATTATATGGTGCTTTGTTTTGCGTGTGTTCATTTATGGATATTTGTGCAAATCTTTTTCCTGGTTGATATTTGTTTGTAAAATATTGGTTCATGTTATATTATGAGTAATGTGTCTGTCGTGGTCCCTCGTTGTTTGTCATATATTTTCATAGAACAGTTTTTAACATATATCCACATTTATATATCATATTATGGGGATTAATAATAGCTATAGAAACTTTTCAAAATGGGGAATTTTACAAGAAGAGAAAACAAAACATACAAAATATAGGAAATAAAATTATATAAAAAAATATATATATTAAAAAAAAATAAGTGATTTGTAAGCAATTGAAAATAAGTGTTTTGCGAACGAATAGTTCTATTTATTCTGACTTTATCAACACTTCCCATAAAAGAATAATTGAAAACCACATACAGAGTGAAAGTTTTGCCAAGTAGATTAATACTTTTCCTACCTGTATTGTTGATACAACTGTGAACAAAAAATGGATTCTATAACGTTTTTGTTTTGACTTTGAATGCAATTTTAGAAGCTACATAACAAAACTCAATAACCTCACTGTGTACGATACAGTGTTTCGCCTTTGCTACCATTGGCTGCATTTCAAAAGTCTAAAACAGAATAAAAGAGAAACCATAGGAATCAATGACTTACCTAGCTTGCTTATGGAATTAAATACTAAGTGTAACCAAGATGAAAGCCACTAAAATGCGACCTTGTGTAATGTAACAGAACGTTTGGTAATTTCAGTCATCGAAAACTAATGCAAACATGGATTCATGTTTTACAAATGGAATGGTTTGACGAATGATATGATAAATGGTCTGTCGTCACATAGGAATTCATTCATTCCGTGTCCGATTTCTTGAAGTAGATAGAATGCTTTTGGTTAGAAAGAGTACATATAGCAGCGTTTGGACTCAAACGTGCTACACAATGATGATAATAATGATGATGATGATGATAATAATAATAATAATAATAATAATAATAATAATATTTTATCGAATCGCTAAGTTATGAGAATGTAAACACACCACGTTTCGCCTGTTCCGAGTTCGAGAGTAGATCGAGGCCGTCAACGTCCTCGGGGCCTCCAGTCGTTCGCTTTACCGGACAGAATTGCGTGTCGTTCTCCCGCTGACGCTAGCTATCCTTCGGAGAGAACCAGCTACTAGACGGTTCGATTGGTCTTTCACCCCTGCAGCCGGTTCCGACGATCGATTTGCACGTCAGAGGTGCTTCGGACTTCCACCAGAGATTCTTCTGGCTTCGTTCCGACCTGGCATGGATCGCCATCTTTCGGGTCCCCGGCCGCTTGCTACACCTGAGTCGGAGCGGGAACGAGACGACGCGCGGAAACGCAGTCGCGAACGTGCGGACCCAACCCGGGAACGATACTCCGAGAAGCAGCGTGCGCCTCGACGACGGCGCCCGTTTGCACCGGCGCCGGTTGTCAAGTGGTGATGGGTGGGAGGGCAAACATAGACCGAAAGACACACACACACTGGTGGTTGGAAAGGAAACCCGGACCCATGTGGTTGGGAGGAAGCTTCTTATCACACATGAAATATAATCAGCATTTAACAACGGATGACAAACACTAGAGATAGAATATAAGGCGGCGAGCTAAAAGAAATGTTAGCATGCCGGGAAAATGCTTAGAATCATTTCGCCCGCCTTTACGTTCTGAGTTCAAATTTTGCTGATGTCCACTTTGCTTTTCATCCTTTCAAAATCGTTAAAATAAGTATCAGTTGAACACTGGTATCTATTTAATCGACTTAGCCCCTCCACAGACAATTAGTCTTGTACCAAAACTTGAAACAGACGTAAAGAGAGTATTCAGCTAAACGAAATAAACACTATATCGACTGATGTTCTTAACATTTAAAATATAACTTCATGGAGAACTAGCCAGGAATTTAGAAGTAATGCATATTTTTTAAAGAAAAAAAAAGCCTATTATTTTTATCGATGTGGTGATTGGATTGTTGACGTGGCAACGATATGTCTCGAGTGATTTTCTTTTGGATTTTGAAATCAACATCGATGAATTTATCTGAAATGTCCTCTATGTGATGCATTGGTGAGATCGAAGTATTAGTTCTTTAGAGGAATGATAGCATCGAAAAATCTATTACACTGAAATGGACTGTAAATTTAAACACTGTCTCTTGGGAGTCTTTTAAATTTCAGAACTGCCATCCAACGCTTAATTGATATTTTGCTTATTATACGTCTGTGTTTATAACAGCAAAGATGATATTTTTTTTCTGATTTTATTTTTGTTTTTTTCCCCTTGTAATAGCGATATTGTTGTTGTCGTTGTTGTTGTTGTTGTAATGATTTTTAGCAAGATTTTATTAAAGGTCTAGCGTCAATAGTTGTTCACGTTTCGCTAAGTCTGAGTCGGAATTTGATTAGATTTCTCTGGTTATTCTTATTTGTTTTGACTTGTCATTACAATTCATTATTTTGTTATATTGCAGATTAAACATTTCTAATTCGGATGTCTTTTGTAGTTTTGATATATTTGAGTTTGAAATAGATGTTTAGACGGAAGGTGACTAAGGATGTTTTCATTATTAAAAAAAAAAAACTTTGGGGAGCTAATGTCATTAATCAAGCTGGATTGGGAAAGGGAAGACATCGCTGTGATGTGATTGGACATTAATAACTTCAAAGCTGACGATTTTAATCGCTTACCGAGAGCAATTAGTGAAATAATTCCTACCCCTTCGTTCACATTACACTGTGTCTGTTGCCATAGAACTCCACAATACATAGTTTACTCCACAATACCTAACGGACCAAATCAACACAGCTTAATACTTCAAGTAGTGAAAGATCTAATGAAATGTGGTTCACTGCAATCTGCTGAGTTCAACTCATTTTGGTAAAGCTCGAAATTGCTCGCCAATGCGGCTGTAATCCTGAATTTTGGGGGGTTCGATTGATAGTTGCATGTATTGGCAATGAATTCTACTCAGAATGTGGGGAACTGGCTGAACCGTTAGCGAGTCAAACAAAATGTTTAACGGAATTTCTTTCGGTTCTGATTTCAAACTGAGGCCAATTTTGCCTTTCATTTTTTTTTTCGGAGCTGATATAACAAGTACCAGTTGAGTACTTGAGTCGATGTAAATAAGTTTCCCCTCCCATCAAAATAGCTGGCCTTGAGCCAAATTTCCTAAAAAGAAAAATGTAGCGTGTCTGGAACGGCACAACAATGTACAATGGACAATAATAACTGTTAGAAATAATTTAATTATTGAGTCTAATGTTTCGGAATATAAAAATTCCTTCTTCAGAGATTGCTAAGAAATAACGGAGTCACTGTTATAGTCGAAGAAAACTGACTATAACAGTGATTCCTTTACTTCCAAGCCATCTCTGAAGAAGGAATTTTTATATTCCGAAATATGAATAATTAAATTATTTCTACCGGTTATTATAGTCCACTCTGCATTGTTGTACCATTCCAGACACGTTGCATTTCACCAATAATACACAATGCTTCCAGCGAACTACAATACTCTCTTAGAAAGAAACTTATTACAAGACAGTGACATTAACAGTATTCGAACTCTTCATCTCACGCCCGTCAGACTATCATCCTATCGCTAGCTTTCTTCTAGAAGAATAACATTCGTTCTCCTATCGACGAGTCTGAAGGAACCTTTACAATCTAGCTTCAATTTCAGCTGCTGGCGATCAAAAATCTCCTGCTGACGCTGATGTTATTTCTGGGTGAGGATGTTATTGTTGTTGTTGTAGTTGAGGTTGTTGAATTGTGGTCTTTACTGCGGTTTTCTCTTTTTTTTAGATACAGATTTTTTACTACCGGGACCTTGTCAACAAAACCCTTGGCAATTACTAATGTGGTTTACCAAAATATTTGCACGACTTTCTGATGCGTGATAATTATATTTTGGCTGCGGATATTTTGCTTTTTTTTTTAAGATGAACATCAAAGAAAATGAAAATATAAAATTTATCCTATCACAGTAGATATGAAATAAATAAGTTCTTTTTTTTTTTTTGTCTATTTTAAAAATAGCAAAATAGCTGACATTTCAATAATGCTTTTTTTCTTCTTCTTTTAACATCAGGCAACTTCATTCTTTTTATATCTCGCTGCTGCAGCATCATCTTCGTCGTCATCATCATTTTATTATCATTACTATCACCATTATCATCATCATCATTATTATTATTATTAGTAGTAGTAGTAGTAGTAGTAGTAGTAGTAGTAGTAGTCGTGGCGGCGGCGGTAGCAGCAGCAGCAGCAGCAGCAGCAGCAGTAGTAGTAGTAGTAGTAGTAGTAGTAGTAGTAGTAGTAGTAGTAGCGGCGGTGGCAGTAGCAGCAGCAGTAGTAGTAGTAGTAGTAGTAGTAGTAGTTATATCATCATCATCATTGTCATCGTCTTCGTCGTCGTTGTCATCATCAACCCGGGGCATTTTCGTTTTTTTTTTTTTAATTCTTTTTTTTTTTTTCGTAAACATCGACTTTTTTGTACATTACACCGGTTTTCATAAGTTTTTTTCTGCCGAAAGTAGGAATGCATCGTGTTAAATTTCTTCCAGCCACTTGAAATTTTTCAAATTCTCACCAGATTATTTTCAAAACATAAAGTTCTGATGTAATAGCATACTGATGACGAAAATCCCATTCACTCCTTCAAGAAATTAATAAGACAGTCACAAGCAGTTAAAATAAAGTAATTTTAGCGAATTGGCAGCCTCCATTTAGCGGCATGTTATTTATGGTGATCTCTACAAAAACCTCTACATGCCCCTTTCGAAATGGCAGTCAAATCTTCCTTTGTCTTTTATAGTGTCTGAAAAACACATGGGACGCAATATTGTGCCGCAGCTCCGTATATTTGCTCGCCTGAGGCAGGCTCAAATGCTTTCGAGATGTTGAGCGTTGTTAGTAACACTTGAATGAGTCAATCTTCGCGAATGTAAATCTTTTATTGAACTCGCGGCCTTTGAAAACTCTTTTCTTTATTCACCATATTGAAGTTTAAATGAAGAAAGGATGAAATAAGGACAGAGAAACAGACAAGGGGTCGGGGATCCAATGAGGGTAACAGAGCGAAGGATGAACGTTGAAAATTCTAAAAAAATAGTGATGAAATAAAAACGGATGATTAACAAAAACGATGCGGAGGTCGTGGTCGACCCCACAAGCCACGTTCTCACACTGAAAACTTTATTTTTCCTTTTATGCTCTTACTTAAACAGGTTCTTTCACTCTCAACACGCTGCAGACTTCCATCTTTCCCGAAACACACCGTGCGACAGGCATTTCTTCTCCAGCCTTAATTTTCGTATTTTCTTCTTTTCATGTGGAAGAGGAACACGGCCCTCGAAAACTGTAAACCAAACCGAACGGACGAAATATTGTATCTCCGATGTAATCATTGATCGAACTCATGAATCCTGAACCACAGATCGATAACGAATATAATTTCTCTTTTCTCATCTTTTAGCTTATGTCTTCTACTCGCTTCACTCTTTTGACTGCGGTCATGCTGGGGCACCGCCTTGAAGGGATTTTAGTCGAACAAATCGATCCTAGGACTTATTAATTTTTTGAAGCCTAGTACTTATTCTATCGGGGTTTTTTGCCGAACCGCTAAGTTACGGGAACGTAAACAGCAACACCGGTTGTCAAGCGGTGATGAGGGGACAATGCAGATACATACACACCTGTATATACACATATATATACATATACGACGGGCTCCTTTCGGTTTCCTTCTACCAAATCCACTCACAAGCCTTTGGTAGGACCGAAGCTATAGTAGAAGACAGTTGCCCAAGGTACCGCGCAGTGGGACTGAACCCGGAGCCATGTGGTTGGGAAGCAAGCTTCTTACCATGCAGTCCTGCCTGCGGCAATTGTAATCAAATTTTGATGTATAAACTTTGTTTTCAATTTCCGATGGTCGTGAATTCGATAAAAGGTTTACATCCGTTGAGATTCACTTTAATTTAAATGTTATTAACACTCAACACGCAGAAAGGCTCTTGGGCCTGCCTCAAGTGAGGAATTATATGGTTCTGTGGTGAAATCTGGTGAAAATTTGAAAGATTCTAGTGATTGAAAGAAATTTAACAAGATCCGTTGGAATTTTCGTCCTTATAAATATTTAAGACGTTCTCGCGGAAAAGTATTATTTAAAATCTCTTAGCGTATTCGCTAATTAACGAGGACATTTGTTTTCTCCCGTCTGTTGTATCAAGTGGATTGTCTTTTTCTTTTTGATCTCAAGTGGTGTCACCTGTCGGCAGTTTTTGTAAGGGATATAATCATATCTAGATAAATCATAGCAGAGTTAGAATATTGAATTTTAAATCGAAAGAGTAACGAAGATGCATACATACGTTTTCTTTGTAAATATACGTGTGTGTATGTGTGTGTGCACGTGTGCGAATGTGTGTATGTGTGTGTGGGGGGGAGGTTCTTTGTGTTTGTGTTTGCACACCACTACCGCCTGAAAACCTGTGTTCACTTATGTCCCTCTAACGTAGCGATTCGATGAAAGTGACCGACAAATTAAGTACCAAACGTAAAAACAAGGAATTCACGGTAGTCGATTTATTCGGATAAAGCCATTGAAGGTGGTGCCCCAGTATGGCCGTAGTTCAAATGAGTTAAACGAGTAAAAGTTAAAAGATACATACATACGTACATACATACATACATGCACGCATACGTACATACATACATACATACATACATACATACATACATACATATATACCCTGTTGTTGATGTTGAAATTCCAATGAAGGAACCTTGGATCTAGGTTAGAAACCGATTTTTTCTCTATTGACAAGAAATCTTGAAATAAACTGAATAATGAAATACACACATACGCGCACACATATATTCATATAAAATTTTATTTAGTGATATTATCATCAATGCATGTGTAAATTATATTCTGCAATTTAAACCAACAATGATTTCGTGCAAGAGATTGAAATACCGTCTGACTTGCTGACCTGCCAAACCAACCTAACCATTCCAGTAATATTACAAAGACAGGAATATTTATTCGCTTAATGAGCAATTACCTGGTCACGAATCCATTACGTTATTTCTATAGAAATAACTCCGTTACTTAACGCATAAAAAATTAAATATATTAATACCGATGTCAAGAATCGTAAGATGACCTGCCTTGATACGATATTTACACGAAAATTAACGGCAGGGAATATAACAAATAAATAATGAATAAATAATGAATAGAATTTTGAATAAGGGATATGACACGACTCATGATATATTGGATATAATTAATTCAAATGTTATAAATATAGAAAGAATGGAATTGAATCTCAATTCAGATGTTAAATGAAATGTTGTAACTATTACTGTAACGGATCATCACAGTCGTTGTCATCAGAGCGAGGATTTGATTGTTTATTTCGTCAAATATAATAATTAAGCGATGTCGGTGCATCAAGTGATCCGCAGACTGCTTTATTCTGTCATTTACAATTGCGTCCATGGCGTCCATGTTGTGGCTTCCATGTTGTGTGTCTAATACACAAATATTCTTCTATATTGGTGTTTTTCACACACATAAGCATACACACACACACACACACACACAGACACACACCCACACACACACACCCACACACACACAAAGCTTGTTCCAACGCTAATCGAGCAAAAACCAAACGTATTGAAAGCTTATCGAGATGTGAGCACATCTCGAAATGCTTTCTTATAAGATTATTCTGTGCATCGCCTTCAGTTGTGATGACTGCTTCGATTCACGACTGGAATCCTTGACACCCCTGCATTAAACGTTCCTTATTCAATTTGGATATCACGAGGGCAACTGCGACCTTCAGTGAAGCTATAGTCTTTTGAGATTGTCTACTAGTTTCCCTTTTAACAACGCTTCAAATGTTAACTGTCCACGTGATTTAAATCTGGCGAGTATGGCGACCACAATTTTGGTGCTACATGAATGTAAAACTTATCTGCTAACCATTTCCATTCTTGGCTTACGTGAGTCTTTTGAAATACGTGAGTCTGCTGAAATACGTATTGCCTTCCACGTACAGTAATACCTCACAGCACGAGTTTAATTCGTCCCATACATATATGTGTGTGTGTATATATGTATATACTTATGTACACATTCTTACACACAGCACATTTGGCAAGCTTAC
>NC_068991.1:3894268-3897680 GCF_001194135.2 Octopus bimaculoides | reverse complement strand
GTGGTGGTGGTGGTGGTGGCCTTACTCATGCTGGAGGTGGTGCCGCTGCAAACGGTGGCAGAATAGGTGACGGAGGTTTCGGCGTCGGTGGTTGCAGTATCTTAGCATTTTGTGTTGATTACTGTTTGAGTATTTGAAAGAGCCTTAACTGCCATTTATCAAAACGCCTCTTGTGTCAATTGTTTAACAAACTGGTTAGCTGCAATCTCGCTTGTGTTACTAATGAGCGACAGAAACGTCATTACCAAGATAAACGCGACTCTCAGCCAAACATATGAAACAATACTTCCAAGCTACGAGCTTTCTTCCTGTCTCTTTCTCATTCATTTCACCTTAGAAAACCGATTCATAATTGTCACTGCCTATGTGTGCATGTAAGTACATGTGTATGTATGTATGTATGTATGTATGTATGTATGTATGTATGTATGTATGCATATGTATGTATGTATGTGTGTATGTATGCATGTGTGTATGTATGTATGAGTGTTTGTGTGCATGCATGTGTGTGTTTATGTATGTGTGTAGGTAAGAAGGTAGGTTGCTGGTATGTATGCATGTGTGTTTGTGTGTATGTATGTGTGTAGTAGGTAGGTAGGTAGGTAGATAGGTGTGTTTGTGTATGCATGTATATACTGTGTGTACATATACTGTTTGTGTATGCATGTATGTACCATTGTATATATATACATATAGTGAATATATATGTGTGAGTGCGTGTGTAGGCGTCACTATGTGGTAAGCAGTTTGTGGTAGGTAGTCCTATTCCGTGACACTTTGACCATGTGTCTTCTACAATAGCCTCGGGCCACCTAAGGCCTTGTGCATGAATTTGTTTAAACCGATCAAACTCTTCGTGCCGCACATTACCTTACTCTCTCCACCAAATTGACGTTGTCCGAACGAATGCAATGTGTGCCACGCGTCAGGTTTTAGAAATCGTCGTACAGCAACGTTAGATGAAGAGTTTAGCTCAAGAACACAACGCACCCCTTAGTCTAGGAATCGAAATCACGACCGCTAGATCATGAATGTAGCATCCTAACCACTGGGCCATGCGCCCTGATATATTCGTGTATTGTGTGTGTGTGTGTGTGTGTGTGTTTGTGTGTGTGTGTGTGTGTGTGTGTGTGTGTGTGTGTGTGTGTGTGTGTGTGTGTGTGTGTGTGTGTGTGTGTGTGTGTGAGTGTATGTGTGTGTTTCTTCAGAGCTCTAATTTAGCTGGAAACCTTACATTTTTAAGGCAGTAGTATAAATTCTGAAGGAGATATGGCGGTTAATTGTAGCAGTCAAATTCATGATTATTACCGGCAACGCAGCCATTAGTAACAGTAATCTTTCTCCGTCCTCTCCGTCTTCTTCGTCTTCTTCACCTTCTCAATGCATTTATATTTTTCATAAATCTGTGTTCCTTGGAAACGTTTGCAATTAAGCAGTGAAGTCGTGCTTCTGTTTCTCATTTATCACTTGTATGTTTAGCTAGGCGGTGAAGCTTGTATTTTTTTATCATCATCATCATCATCATCATCATCATCATCATCATCATCACTATCATCATTATCCTCATCGTTGTCATTGTTGCTGTTGTTGTTGTTGTTGTTGTTGTTGTTGTTGTTGTTGTTGTTGTTGTTATCGCCGTGGTCAAAGTGGCGAGTCGGCAGAATCGTTAGCAGCCTGGGCAATATATATATATATATATATTAAAAGACACACAGACAGATAGATAATTGTTAGATAGATATGTAGATAGATAGATATTCCTTTACATATACACGTATGCATATATGAATGGGGATATTAGTCTACATGTGGATATATATCCAGTATCCACATGTCTGTAGTTAGTAGTCGGCATACAAATTTTCATATTCCCTTGTAAATATTAATATTTACTACAAATATATATTTTTTTCATATCTGTCTTCAGAAATCACATGTATCTCTCCTTTTTTGTTACACTATTTTTTCGTTTCTATTTCGTAAATTTTAGATATTTTTACACAGGTTTTTAATATCTTATCATTTAATACATCGTAGTATGAAACTAAAATAGTTTTTAAGAAATATTGTCATTTTTTGAACAAAAGTTTCTGGTAAGTTCTCTATAAGACAATTTTCGCAAGTGAAATCGTAATTAAAAAAAAAAAATTATGTTAAAACGAAATTACAGAAAAACGAAAACGTATTGTATGGACATTACTGCTAAGAATTTTTACTGCATTATTAAATTTTTAAGAGCATAACATTTTTGATAAAATATGTGTGAATATTAGAATACAGCGACTGGTTTGTAAGGTAACTGGACCATCTGAAAATAATACTTATGGTTATGATGATGATGATGATGATGATGATGATGATGATGATGATGATTATTTAAAGCTTTATAGTAAAGATAAGGCCTTAGTGTAACGACATTTGGACGGCTTTCGGAAACGAGAAACGCTCTCCGCTTAGTGGAGAAGCGGGAAAATCCATAAAAATAGTTGGAATGGATCTACGTAGTGTAATAAGGTGGAAGAGACACAAGTATCTAAGAATATTTACACGGCTTAAATCAAGGATGTAGAAACGAAGGAAATCCGAAGTATGTACGTACGTACGAGGACGCGCTAAAAATTGCCTGGCTTTGAGGATATCGCGAAACGCCTAGTGGAAGGCCCAACCTTCCAAGTTCTTTTACAGGGCTTAGAAAAACTGAAGGACCACTGCAATAAGTCTGTGAATCTGAGGGGGCTATATGCTAACTGATCCTCCTGTATTTTCCTTTACCCAAAGCCAGGAACATTTCAGCACCCACTCGTATGTTCGTGTGTTATTATTCGGTTTTATTTCAAAATTGCTTGCCAAAAGAATAAGAGCCGGTTTCTAACGAACATCCAAGATTCTTTCATTGGAATTTCAACAACATCAATAGAATATCTGAGGCTCTTTTGCGATCTTGGTTTCGTTCTGTTTTTCAGTTGTTGTTGTTGTTGTTGTCGTGTCAAGTCATGGTAAAGTCAAGTTTCAGTCGAAAATCACTAACGATCTTGAATAAGAGGCTGCCTCAGTCAATTCATCTGAAGATTAACCATTATTTAACAGGGCTGATAGCTGTGACTATCAAGTCAAGAGAGCATTCATCGTATTTCGATGAATAGTCTCCCACGCCAAATATGCGAATTCGAGTGATGTATGTATGTATGTATGTACGTACGTACATATCGCTTCATTTATGATCAAGATAACAACTATGATGGAGATTGTGCAGATGAATGTGGAGATGCTGATGAGATGACTACGACGAAGATGACGACAACGGCGGTGGTGGTGGTGATGATGATGATGATGATGATGATGATGATGATGAGATCTTCTGCTCTGAAGCATTTATTTATCAGAATCATAACGGTAATCGATAGACAGGTAC
>NC_068991.1:3887249-3888727 GCF_001194135.2 Octopus bimaculoides | reverse complement strand
TATATATATATATATATATATATATATATATATATGCATATAATATGCATTATATGTGTGTGCGCATGCGCACGTGTGTGTGTATGTGCATGCATGCATTTATGTATGTGTACATGCGTACCTATATTCATTTGAGCGTACGCACACTCACACACTCACACACACTCACACACACACACTTACACACACATACACACACACAAATGCTTCCATACAGAGACGTATCATAGGTAATATCTCAATATATAATGGATTCATCTCTCTGAGATCATGAAATAAAATAGAATCATATTTACTGAAAATAAATTTAAAATAAAAACGAGAAAGTGGTAAAAGATTGCAAACCATTTCTAAAGTATTTCTGTCAAGGAAGTAAAGATTCTAAAAATAAAGTCGCTTTCTTATATTGGTTCGCCTGCTTAAATGAAATTCAATTAACTACAGAAAGGGACTTCCGCTAATAATGGATAAGGGAAATTACTTTGTCTAACTTCCGCTTCTTTCTCAGACGTTTATATGTTTATGGAAATTCTTAAATAACTTACGCAGTTCATAACGACGAGAAAGGCATGAATGTCATGTAATCTTGAAAGTTGGCCCCGTGTCAAGGGAAAGAAGAAAAATATTGTATTTTAGGTAGATGTTATTTTTAGGACAAGAAATTATTTTTTTCCATCGAAAGCGTTTTTTAATCCAATATTTTTATTATGTTATTTATAGCTTTATCTACTTCGAGCTCAACCATTAAAAACATACTATTTCAGGTTTTCTATTTCTAAATTCTTATGACGTAAGCACCAAACAATTCTCGCTGGTAAGTAACAAAGTTGTTAAAATGAAGTGAGCAATTCGCAGTGTCGCTTCGGCTCATTAGTAGAAGATACCTTGTTTACAGAAGACGCGGGTTCAAGTCCCTCGCACAGCTTTCAAATTTTTTTTCTGCCTAAAGGATTTCTAACTCAATATTTACTTGCTATAGGGCAGCGAGCTGACAGACTCGGTAGTATGCCAGACAAAATACTTAACGGCATTTGTCCGTCTTTACGTTGTGAGTTCAAATTTCACCCAAGTCGAATTTGTCTTTCATACTTTTGGGGTCAATTGAATAAGTATCGATTGAGCACTAAGGTCGACTTAGCTCCCTACCCCTAAATTCATGTCCTTGCGCCCAAATTTGAAACCTGTATTTGCATGCTGTTATTTATAACTATATTTGCTTCGAGGTTTACTCTTCCTAAAAGAAAAGGAAGTACTTCTGGAAGTTTCTGTGTGTTTTCCGAAATAGAGGCGAAAACGTTTCTTCCTGTGACTGGCTTGAAAAATTTGTTAAGACACTAGGATATATTCTTACTTTTCTTAACATGAAACGAATGGTACAATTAATTCACAAATAAAGAAATTATATCCAACAATGTGTTGTTGAGTGTGTGTGTATATATATATATATATATATATATATATATATATATATATATATA
>NC_068991.1:3882962-3886381 GCF_001194135.2 Octopus bimaculoides | reverse complement strand
ACACACACACACACACACACACACACACACAGACACACACACACACGAAACACACACACGCATAGACACACAAAACACAAACACACACACACGTCACACACAGAACACAGGCACACAAACAATCACGCACAGCCACAAACACACACACAAACACACACTCATCACACAAGCACACACGCATGTACACACACAAAACACAAACACACACAGTCACACACACATACACACGCGCAAAACACAAACACACGCACACACACAAATATACACACACAAAAACACAACAACACAAACAAAAGCTAAAAAACAAACAAAAACTCACATGCACATATATACACACCCATATTTATATACCAAGTCCGAAAGAGAATCATAAGCATTGTGTATGGACTGACTTGTGTACATACAAACACACACACCACACACACACACACACACACACACACACACACACACACACACACACACACACACACACACACACACACACACACACACACACACACACACACACACACCAAACACACACACACCAATGAGTGCATATATGTATGAGTCATAGGCGAAACAGAATATATTTTGTCGGACTAACGATTATGAATTAAATATTTTATTTACTCTCAGACATATATATACGCGATTGGCTGTCCACTCGGGTCCGAAGAAGACCGTCACTGACTATTAGGAACATTGTACGCATTTCTTCCAGTAATAATTGGTTTTCTTGGTTTTGTTCGTAACTGCCTAACTGACAGTCAGGATAAGTTTGGGTTTTCAGGACAAGAAATCAACCAACTAACTCGTACCTTACGAATGTAATCTGTAAATGGAACAGTAAAAATATTCAAGACAATCTCAAGTTTAAGATGTGACATTATTTTCGTCAACTATATTCCAAAGATGGAACTTTGCATCTTCATCAGAAACCAGTTCGCTCCTCAAAGGAAGAAATTAATTAATTAAAAATAGAAGAGAACATACATCTACTTGCATATATAAATATATATGTCTGAGTGTACATGAATATACGCGCGGATCGGCATATACACACGCAATCAGAAATGCATATGTGTGTGTGTATGCCGTTGAATAAATCAACGATATAAAAATGTATGCATCAGAATACACTAAAAACCTCAATGAATGCGAAACCACAAATAAATATATTTAATGTTTACGCAAGCCTCAAACCTCAGATATACTAAGAATATCTTTTTGATTTTCCATCATTAAAACAATGCAACAACAATTATTAATATGATAACATAATCACCAGTTATTAATAGGAGATTCAAACATTCAACTTGATTAAATTATACAACAATCCGGAAATAATTCAATAAAATAAATACTTTTGATATAAAATCAGTAAAAGTAATCAACCAACACAATAATTGTATTGAGTAGGTGTGTGGTATAGCGTTTAGGGCGTTGCACTCACGTTACCAAGGTCGTGGTTTCGATTCTAGGACCGGGTGGTATGTTGTGCTCTTGCGCAAATCACTTCATCCACGTTGCTCAGTTCACGTGGCTGTAAATGAATAACTCTGCGATGGACTAGCGTTCCGTCCCGTCCCGGAGGTATGTTCTGACCTCGGTCACTTACACGACATGGAAACCGGTGACTGATGCCCTTAGTTCTAGGACTCGAAACAGTACTAACTTTTTTACGTATCAACAACAGTGTAGAGTAAAATCCAACACAGTGGATTCTGAGAGAAGTAGAAAGTTTCAATGGTAACCCGGGTGGAGTGGTGGTAAAGTGGTTTAGGAGAGGAGGCAAAAATCCGATAAGAAGACAAGGAAGGAGATGAGGGGAATAAGAGAGGAGGAAGTTCAGCCAGGCAGAATCAAACTGGCAATTAAACACGTGCGACCATTAATCTAGACATGTTTTTTTTTTCTTGCCTTTCGGTTATTTTTTCCTCTCTCCGTCTGTTTTCTCTCCTCATCCCTTTCTGTAGAAGTGCGTAGGCACGAAACGTGGGAGACCTCCATTTTACCTGAGTGTCAAACTAATATACTTTGTTTAATGTTCCCACACCTGTCTCTGTTTTTATTTTTTATTTTTTGTATGATTGTTAGCCATAACTTTTTTTTTACGTTAATGTATCGGGATCTTGTATAGCGGCGTGATCAAGAAGTTCGCTTTGTAATTTGGTATCGTCCAGGTTTGTTCTATCACCTTAGGAACTTAAGCAAGTATCATTTTATCAGAAACTCAGGCTATCAAACTCTTCTGAGTGAAATTCAGCAGACGAAGACTGTATGTAAGCCCTTCAAAGAAACTATGCATGTTCTAGGGCCTTAGGTCAGTTGCGAACGCACGGACTCGTTATCCAGAGTCTCTAAACTGCTTTGTGTGTTTGTGGGGGGGGGCGTTTGTGTGGATGTGTGTGAGTGTGTGAGACTATGTGGTTGTGCATATCCCACTCGTGCATCAGGTATTTGGTTGACATTTCGTGTTCTTCTATGTATGTATGTCTACAAATCTTTCACTTCGATTCGGACTTTTCCCTTCATTTCTGTTTGTCTCTTTTTATGATTTCTTGGTCGCATTAAATATCCAGAGGTAGTCATCACATATACGTATGTATCGGAGTCTGTGGATGTATCTTTGAGCGCGTGAAAGAGAGAGAGAGAGAGAAAGAGGGAGACGAACAGTAAGAGATTGAGAGAGAGTAGCTCTGTATGTGTAGGTATGTGTGTATTCACACAAATATGCATATATATATATTTGATATCAACGCACGTAAACAAAAATATATGCACAAACATATATATATATATATATATATATATATATATATATATGTATTATGGCCACAGTCAAATGACAGAAACAAGTAAAAGAGTAAAGCATGTATATATAAAGCATGTATATATAAAAGCACAAATACATAAATTACATATATATAAACCAATACGTAAACGCAGCAAGTACATATATATATGTATACGTATATATGTATGTATGTGTATATATATATAGATATATATATATATGTATGTATATGTGTATATATATAAGTATATATGCATGTATGTGTATATATTTATAACATAAATACATACAAACATACATGTGTGTGCATTAATGTCGTATGTGTGTGCGTGTTAGTGTGTGGGCGTGAATCTGTTTGTGTATGCTTCTGTATGTGTATTCCCGTGTTCTTGTGAATGTGCGGACGGGGCTTGATTATATGTGAGAGTGTATATTTAGAGTACCTCCGGGTATGGATGTTTCACTAAACACAAGAAATACAGTCTAACGAACAGAAAAACAAACAAAACATAAATTAAAACTTTATTCACGTTATATTCATCTATTTATACATGTACACCTATTTACACACCGTTGTGTGTTCGAATAGAGAAAGAAAATTTCATATACATACACGCATATATATATATATATATAT
>NC_068991.1:3881961-3882780 GCF_001194135.2 Octopus bimaculoides | reverse complement strand
ATACACACATATATACATACATGTATATACGACCATGTGTATTTATATGTATATGTACGTATATATACATGTCTATATATATTCATATATATATATATATATATATATACATATATATATATATATATATATATATATATATACATGCCTACATACATATTTATATATATACACATATACAGACAAAAGTAAACATACTTATACATATGCCTAAATACATACACATATATATGCATATAAATGTACGTATATACAGCTATATATACATATAAAAATATATATGTATGTCTGTATATGTATATATGTATGTATGTACGAATACACTTCAATATATTAATATCTGTAATGAGAAATGTATGTAGATATACATACACACAAAATACGTGCGTAAGTACGCACTAACATACGTACGCACATAAATACAAACGTACCGACATATATAAATGTGCGTGTGTGAGTGTGTGTATCTATTCATATCTATATATGTGTGTGTGTGTGTGTGTGTACAAGCAAATATATGATATATAGCTATGTCTTCCAGCTGCATGAATTCAATCATTATATCTCTTCAGAACCACCACTGAAAGAACTTTCTAAAAACTTTAGCAGCCAACGCCATCTTGGAAACAAACAAAACCGACTAAAAACCGTGAAAAAATAACTATGTAGACAAATAAGTAAAATATATCTATGACAAGAAAATGGAAACTTGGAATTACACTATCCAAGAATTCTTATAAATAAGTACGCATACTCTGTGTGTGTGTATATATATATATATATATACACACACACACACACACACACACATATATATAT
>NC_068991.1:3879966-3881279 GCF_001194135.2 Octopus bimaculoides | reverse complement strand
GTGTGTGTGTGTGTGTGTGTGTGTGTGTGTGTGTGTGTGTGTGTGTGTGTGTGTGTGTGCCTCTGTGCGAGTGCCCGTGTGCACGTGTGTGTGTATGTGTATGTGTGTATTTATTATATATATATATATACATATATACATGCGGGAGTATTTGTGCGTGCGTGTGTGTTTGTGTGCATGTGGGTGTCTGTTTGTGTGATGAGCTGTTTCTAAATGTAAATTATTCACGTATGTATATGTATGTATATATACGGTATATTGTTGATTACGCATATTTTATTCCATACTTATATACATGTGAATGGTACATGTATTTTATACATTTTTCAGTACACATATATGTATACTGATATTTATATTTACTTATATCCGCTTGTGTGGGCATGCATACACTTACGAAATCTACATACACAAATATACATATAAATATATATATCCATATATACATAAATATATATACATATACATTATATGTATGTATATATATATATATATATATATACATATACACACATTTTTATATATATATATATATATTATTTGTATCTATATTTATAGCACTTGTATCGATATTTATACTCCTACATATACATGCGTGTGTAGATATTTGTTTGTATATATATATATACACACAAATATACATACATGTATGCATACATAACATACATGCATGCATACATTTATACATACATGCATGCATGCACACGTACATTTATACATACATGCATTCATACATACATACATACATACATACATACATTCATACATGCATACATACATGCATACATGCATGCATAGAAGACAAACGAAGATGAAAACGAAAAAAGAAAAAGAAGAAACGGAAGCAATAAACATAGGTGTAAGAGAACCAAAATGGCGACAATTCATATCTTAAGTGGATGGTTCGTCTGAGTGACATCAGATATTTTCAGGTTTCTTATTTCTGTCTCCGCTGGACGAACGAAAAAAATCGCGCCATTGGTGCGTTAAGGAGATTAGCTTGCATTTTATTTAACTTTTTCTGTGACACTTTCAATGGGACAGAGCATGTGTGTGTGTATGTGTGTGTGCGTCTGTATATGTGTGCGTATGAATATGCCAGGTGCTTCTGTTTGTGTGTGAGTGTGTGTTTTTGTTTGTTTGAATAATTTTGGTTGGTTCATTTTGGCAAGGCTAGCATCGGATGTTGGATTATCTCTGATACGTATCTTTATGTCTATGTGGATGACTTATAGCTTCAGTTTAGTAAATTTACACCAACACACATGCACTTGTATTCATGCGTGTGTGTATATATATATATATATATATAT
>NC_068991.1:3875530-3878195 GCF_001194135.2 Octopus bimaculoides | reverse complement strand
ATATATATATATATATATAAGCACACACACATACATATATGCATGCGTGCATGTTTGTATGGGCATATGTGTGTGTGTGTGTGTGTAAGTGTATGTGTGTAAAGGCAGTATATATAAATATGAGAAACTCAGATCTGTTAACCATTCATTCGATGAGAAATATTTTTACTTGACTAACTTTTGGATATGAGTTAATTGATAAATGCTTCTATTAAAATATGTTTTCTCGTATTACAAAATAAGTAATAAATTAGATACAAAGTATTACTCTTTAATTAAAATAATTAAAATAACTACGATTTTACATAATTATATATATATATATATATATATATACATACATATATACTATAGCAATAAAAATATAAATATTGTTAGCTTGTTTTTAAAGCATGACGTAAGTAATTATTTTCGGGATTAAATTAGCTGAACATTCATCAACATATTGTCAAACTTTTCATAAAGATTTTCAGATATTTATGACCGTACAGCCGTCAGTAAAATCGTGTAACTGACAGGTAATGTCATCCATTATCCCTTCGATCTATTTTCTCTGCTCACTTTTCATGGGAAGCTAGTAGTGGTAGATTCCTTTGGCATTTTCTCCATAGGGTCGTTCCAAAAGCAACCGTCATTACCATTTCCAGCTGGATCCCCCAAGCATGACCAACTGAGACATAAGATATCCTACCATATTGTTATTACTCTGCTCCTGGGCCACCTGCTAATTGGCTCAAATTGAAGAACCTTTCTTGCGATCCTTTCCTGCGGCATTCTTATCACATGTCCTAAAACCGGAGCTATGACCTTTCAACGTGGAGCAATAGTGGCTGGGCTTTGAGCTACGGACACCATCGAGTAACATTACTCCAGAGATCCTTCAGGGAAACCCCATTTCGGCCGTAAGTATTCCCGATCATGCCAGCAACATTGTCCATTCCATATGAGGTCCATATATGGTGAATCATCTCGTCAAAATCTTGAGCTCGGGTGCTTTAAACACACACAATTTGGAAACGACGGTTACTAATTTGGTTTCTTTTCCATATAAAATACATTTTATCATCACCTAATTTTATAAACAGATAAAGTAACATCTGGCTGGTTGCCGTTATAACACAAGGCTTCTGAAGAGACTTTGCAAGACGCCGCAAGCATGGTTATGTCTTTGATGTTAGCTCAAACTTCCTTTGTGTATCATACAGTAACACTCAGACACCATCTACGAAAAGAAAACGGCTATAAAAGGATGCAGTCGTAATATCGATTATGGCACTCATCTGTCTGGAATACTTAACCTCGGTTACTCAAAGACGTCATCAAATTCCTGCTTCCCATTGCGACTTGATAACGTTGCGAAAGTTTTATTTAATACTTTTCGCAAGAACGATTGCCTTTTGGCATGAATATAGATAACATATTTATTACACACAAAGAAGGCATGGCTCTGTGGTTAAAAAGCTAGCTTGTAAACACGGGAATTCGGGTTCAGATCCGCTGTGTAGCACCTTGGGCAAATTATCTTCTGTTGATCCGAGCCGACCGAGGTCTTGAGTGAATCTGATAGGTGAAAAATGCGTGGGAACCAGCGGTACACACACACACACACAGATATGACGACGTAGGTTCCGGTTGATCCGATTTATGAAACAGTCTGATCGGGAAATTAACGTGCAAGTGACTGAGTACTCCACAGACAAGCGTACCCCTAACGTAGATCTCAGGGAGATTCAATGTGAAACAGCCTGTGACAAGGCTGGCTCTTTGAATTACAGGTACAACTCATTTTTACCAGCTGAGTGGACTGGAGCAACATGAAATAAAGTGGCTTATTCGCACTGCCTGGAATCGAACGCACGGTCATACGATCGTAAGCCGAATACACCAAAACATTAAACCACGTACCTTCACCAAATCCCATTTATACAAAAATTATCAGTGCTCTTGTTTTTGTCACAGTAAATGTCTTACAGATAACCCGGAAAATTTAGGATCATCGTGAAAAGAGAGTGACGGATTAATACACACCTAACGAATGCAATCTGCAAACGGAACAGTGACAATATACAAGACGTTTCAAAAGTTCAGTGTGTAACACTTATCGATATCATTATCCAAATTCCGGCAACGATGTTTCCTTACTTTGTAATAACACCAGCCTTTCGTTTAGAAAGCATTCTCAATATGAAAACAAAGAATACACATATGAAATTGCATCATATATGCGTGTGTATATATGTGTGTATATATGTGAGCATTTGCACGATCAACTATATGCTGTGTCAGCTGATATATAATTCAGCAGATACGCCGATAATCACATAAACACTTGGTATAGCTTGTTTAGTCAAATGAGCAACAACTATTCATAGATGTAGTCGTAATTACCAAAACGCAATTGATATAGCTAGCCAAACAAAGCTGTCATTTACTGCATTTCCCTCGCAACCATCTGAGGAGCACACAACGCTACGTTCTAATGCACGATGCAAATACAAACGCACATGAACAGCCAGACTCACTTATTTACACATATATGATGTGTACACACACACACACACATATATATATATGTACATATACACGCACACACACAGATATATATATATATATATATATATATATATATGTGTGTATATATATATATATATATATATGTATATAT
>NC_068991.1:3873391-3874747 GCF_001194135.2 Octopus bimaculoides | reverse complement strand
TATATGTATGTATGTATATACACACATATATATATATATATATAATTCATATATCATACACAGATCAATATACGCATTATAGATGTGTTTATATATATATATATATATATATATATATATATAAGCGTGTGTTTGGATAAATGTCTGTGTATGTGGTGTGTATATATGTGTGTGTCTGTTAGGGGACTCGTATATGTATGTGAGTGGGTGCGTTCATCTATGTGTAGAATATACACCATAAACAACTCGCTATATTAATGAATCAGCCAAACAGACCCCAAAGTTTCTCTCAAGACATGGGCAATAAAACTATAGACGCATAGATGCTGGCGCATGTCTGCACCACGCTTAAAGAATGATAACATATAACTTATATGCACATGTATGCCCCAAACACACGCATATGTGCATGTCTACACCCATATCATCGCCACGTTCTGCTCCTAGCTGCAGGCTTCGACATAATGTGTAGCATTATAGATTTGAAGTGAAGTGAGGCGGAAAATAAAGTTTATGCAACTTCGATGCAAGCTTTCTAAGGATAATTTTCTCCCAGTGGCTCTTTATTCTTTCATGCATGCATGCATGCATATATGTATACATATACATATGTATGTGTATACAATATATATATGTATATACATGTAGATCTTTATATAAATGTGTGTATGCGCTTCTCTTTTTATATCACGATAAATATACATATATATATATGTATTTATCAGTCGATAGATAGATAGATAGATAGATAGATAGATATACAAGCATGTATATATATTTGCAGAAAAAATTGTCGTCGTGTCGATTAAGCTTAATGTGATTACACTAGACGCGTAAACACAGAGATGTGAGTTCAAGTCTCATGGCTGGCCGCCGACAGATTTTTCTGCAAAATATGGATAGTTTATCCTATACATGCTACATTATTAACATTATTAACATTATCCTGCGTTTGAGAATAAAATTATTCCCTTATCTCTGTATATATACATATTTTCTCTCTGTTTATTTCCTCGTGTTCCTCTCTGCTGAAGAGCGTAGGCTCGAAACGTAAAAGATTTTGTCACCTTCCCGAGCGTTAAACTAATACACCTGTTTGCTATTTATACACCTGTCTTCGTCTTGTTTTTTTTTTTTTTGTAAATTTCAACTATATATACACACATGTATGTGTGTATACCAACCTACATACATGCAAGCACACGTACACACAATATGCACCAAAAGTTAATCAGTAAAACTTTTTCATACGAGAAATTTTCTATAACGTGATAGTTTTCCTTTCTCTATTTTTTTAAAAAAATTATGTGTATAAAACTCACATTGTGAAATCTTATACAACTCACTTTCATTAGT
>NC_068991.1:3867911-3870755 GCF_001194135.2 Octopus bimaculoides | reverse complement strand
ATTATTATTATTATTATTATTATTATTATTATTATTATTATTATTATTCATAACATTAATAAATGGTTAAATGGATTATTTCTCGTATAAAAAATATGCTCGTTCGTGTATAGACGCATACATACATACATACATACATATACATATATATATATGTGTGTGTGTGTGTGTGTGTGTGTGTGTGTATGTGCACATATATATTATCATATTCTTTTATTTTATTTGTTTCAGTCATTTGACTGCGGCCATGCTGGAGCACCACCTTTAGTTGAATAAATCGACTCCAGGACTTATTCGTTGTAAGCCAAGTACTTATTCTATCGCTCTCTTTTGCCGAACCACTAATTTATGGGGGCGTAAACATACCAGCATCGGCTGTCAAGCAATGGTGGGGGACAAACACAGACACACAAAAATATATATATATTCATATTTACATATATGTGTGTGTGTGTGTGTGTGTGTGTGTGTGTGTGTGTGTGTATACGACGGGCTACTTTCAATTTCCGTCGACCAAATCCACTCACAAAGCTTTTGTCTACCTGAGGAATAGTAGAAGACACTTGCACAAGATGCCACGCAGTGGGATTGAACTCGGAACCATGTGGTTGGGAAGCAAGCTTCTTACCACACAGCCACGCCCACGCCTACACAAGTATGCAAATACAGGACCCATATAGACAACAGGAAAAAGCAATAAAGGTCAATTGGACGAACACAGTGAATATATTATATTAATGCTCATATATACATATATACATATATATGCATATGTATATATGTATATATATATATATATATATATATACACAAAGTACTTTACAATGTGAGAGTATTATCTTCCTATTTATGTTAAACAAGGATAGAATATACATCTTAATCAGTATTGTAAATATAAACATTTCTAAAAACAAACAGATTCCTAAGACAAGAAATAAACACCATTAATTTTTTTTAATAAAACAGTGTTTAATATCAATAAAACATAAACATAATACGATAGATTAAACGCAGTCCACAAATTTAAATGTAAATAAATCAATAAATTATAGTCACAAATAAGATCAAACCAAATAAAACATTATTATTTTCTTGTCTCACCAGCCACGTCGTATTTTGAAGACTGTTGACATAACATTTGGTGGTGGTGGGGGAAGGGGATACGTGTTACAAGTCAATAGCCTGCGGGCAGTTTGGGGCACCGCCGAAAAGGCGATCAAATCTCCTCCACCCCAGTACTTATATTGTCTGTTTTTATTGTTTGTTTTTTTTAAGTTACGTGGTGAATTTTGTCAGTCTCCTATTGCCGAACTGTTACGCTAAGTTTTGGGTTAGCAAACAGATCCACAGCAGTTGTTAAGTGGTGTAGAACGACACACTGATGCAAAATACACACGCACACGCACACACGCACACGCACACACGCACACATACACACGCTAGTCCAATACGTAGATATAGAGGGAGAAGTCTAGACATCGAGTAGTTGAGTAGAAGTCATCCGAATGTGCGATATAACATTTGAAGAGAGAAATTGAAACTGTTTTAGACAACACCGAGTTTAAATCCGATCAAACAAACTCCAAAGAGACTGATGCTGGTCTACATCGGCAAAGCTTGTAGCATTTAATAAAATTGACAACAGTATACATTGAACTTACCGTGCGGAGTGGAAAATTCAACGTTTCGGACAGCGTCTTTTTTCATAGGAAAGTTGATAACCTTTCTCTGATGATAGACACTTTCCGAAACGTTGAATCTTCCACTCTCCCCACAGCAATTTCAATGTACTTTGTTCTTCGATTTTAATAGTTTACATGCCTGTACTTTCATCACATTCGACCAGAAGATTAGATCGGAACTGGAATAAATCGTGGCTTTCCTCAGAATCCAAACTTAACCGATTCATACAAGGAAGACTCACTACATTTCAATAATTATTAAATTAAAGAGGTCGGGCGTTCTTTTATGAGATTCGAAACCGCTTGGTCTTGAACAATTCATTTATCTTCAGGAGCGACAGCAGAAATCGTCCACCTGCCCTGACCTAACGATTTTGAAACTTTACTACGATTGTTCGACGCACTGTATTTAATAGATAAACACGCAAGACACACACACACGAGCGCGCGCGCACAAAGTTGGACACAACCCAATAATGTTCAACATTTCCATCATCATCAGCAGCACCAGCACCAGCACCAACGCAATTGTCATCATCATCATCATAATAATCATCATCCTAATTATTATCTTTGTCATTGTCATCATCATCACATTCATAGTCATCGTCGTCGTCGTCGTCGTTGATATCCTCGTTAATCGTCATCGTCTCCATCAGTAGCACTACCGCCAACATGATTTCCATAACCATCACCATCAATATCATCATCATCATCATCATCGTCATTGTTATCTTCATCATCATCATCACCATCATCATCATTATCATTATCATCATCGTCGTCGTCGTCGTCATCGTCATCATCATTTTCGTTATTATCGTCATCATCATCATCATCATCATCATCACATTGTCACCATCGTCATCATCATCGCCATCATCATCATCACCGTCATCATCGTCATCATCATCATCACCATCGCTGCGTTCATCGGGCGTTATCTTGATCAATATTTTACTTTTCTGTCTTCATTTCATGAAAAAGTATATTAAAGACTTTTCGCACCACCACCTCCACCATCATCATCACCATCACGACAGCTACTACCATCACCATCATCATCATCATCATCATCATCATCACCACCGTCGTCATCATCATCATCATCATCATTATCACCACCATCATCATCATCATCATCATCATCATCATCATCATC
>NC_068991.1:3866791-3867901 GCF_001194135.2 Octopus bimaculoides | reverse complement strand
CATCATCATCATCATCATCATCATCATCATCATCATCATCACCACCACCATCATCCTCATCATCATCATCATCATCACCACCATCATCATCATCATCAACATCATCAGCAGCAGCATCAGCTTCGTCGTGAACAAGAAGCAAAAGAGCAGCCACGAAATAGATTCACTTGACGAGAAGTAGATGACATCAATCGGAAACAAACAGTGTTGGAATTTAATTAAATGTCAATATTTAACAGACTTCTCAGTTATCAGCTGACACAGACGTTTAACTGTGTACATAGACATACAAAAGTATGTGGCGGCGTGTGTGTATATGTGTACATATAGGTGTTTCTATATATA
This sequence comes from Octopus bimaculoides, assembly GCF_001194135.2. NCBI lineage: Eukaryota > Metazoa > Mollusca > Cephalopoda > Octopoda > Octopodidae > Octopus > Octopus bimaculoides. The sequence goes on along the minus strand of NC_068991.1, from coordinate 3,867,556 downwards.
TTTATGTGTGTGTGTACATATGTATATATGTATGTGTGTGTGTTCGTGTGTGAGTTTGTATATATATATATAAGTACATGTATATGTATATTTACATATACATAAATATACATATACATGTACTTATATATATATACATGTATATACATAAATATATATACATAGTGATATACACACGCATATATGTACGTATGTATGTATGTATGTGTGTGTGTATGTGTGTGTGTGTATGTATGTATGTATGTGTGCGTGTATGTGTGTATGTGTGTATGTATGCATTTATAACGTCCACGTTTCTATACTTACAAGAATCCGGTGGAATTTTTTGAGGCCTTTGCTGTTGCTTACCTTCACCTGTTTCCAAGCAACGTGAAAAGAACCAGACTACTAGTATGTCAGTGGCGCTTATTCATAACCCTCATGCCATATTGAGAGACGTTTGAACACACAAACTCACCCACATGCACACACAACTCAAAAGGAGTGTACAACTGATGAGCAGATTTATGTTGGATTATGTCAAAGTAGTATTATTATGTCTGGAGGAGGTAGTGCTGCTCTGGGTGAAGAGGGTGGCTGCTGGAAGACCCAGTGTCTGGCAACAGGATGCTGTACCATGCCACACAAGCAGGAGAACCCAGCCATGGCTGTGAGACAATTTCTCCGATCACATCACCCCTAACATCTGGTCACCTAACTCCATAGACTGTAAAACCCTTGATTATTTTGTGTGGGGCACATATATTATGTGTGTATGTATGTATG
>NC_068991.1:3863414-3866593 GCF_001194135.2 Octopus bimaculoides | reverse complement strand
ATATATATATATATATATATATACATATATATATACATGCATTCCTATATATACATATCTAACTTGGAACGCATGCATACATCAATGTATATATGTACGTATACATGAATATGTATATAGAACATATATGCATGATGTGTGTACATATAAATATATATATATATGTGTGTGTGTGCATATGCATATATACATATATATATATGTATGTATATATATACATATATATATGCACACGCACAGCCATATATGCATATATACATATATACATAAATATGTATGTATGTATGTATGTATGTATGTATGTATGTATGAGAGGTTATAAATCAAATTTATTGATAATTGAGTCGAGCTGATTTAAACCAAATTTTACAGCTCCATCCGTTCAAAACTTCCCCAAGAAAATTCCCTCCAAGACAGAATTTCTGTATTTTCAGCAACGATTTTTTGCTAAATGAATGACATTTATTTGTTTCAAATAAATTAGAAACATTAATCTCGGTTCTTGAGGCAAGATGGCGATTCCTGTTTTATTCTCCTCTTCTTCGAAAACTTTCTTTGCGACGTTATATAATGAAACACTTGAAATAAATAATTATATATATATATATATATATAAATGTATGTGTAGTGTAGATAAATAGATAGATAGATAGATAGATAGATAGATAGATAGATAGATAGATAGATAGATAGATATACATGTACATATATGTATACATATATATTTTTCTATTCATATATATGTGTAAGTATTAGTATGTAAATATGGACAGATGCATGTTTGTTTGAATATTGTATGCAAAAACTAGTTTTATAGAGAGATGTGCTAGAGTTTGTGTGTTTGTATGTATGCTTGTGTGTATATATATATACATATGTGTGTGTATGTATTTGTGTTTGTGTGGCCGTGCGCATGTGTATGTACGTTTATAAGTTTTACACGCACATACTCGAACGCTCACACACATCGTATATATGAATTGGTATAGTAATATATATGCATATATAGATGTGTGTGTGGAGATATATATATATATATATATATATATATATATAGAGAGAGAGAGAGAGAGAGAGAGAGAGAGAGCGAGAGAGAGAGAGAATTAAAGGAAAAAACGATATATATATATTTATACACGTACATATAGCTGGCTGGGTGTGCATTTTCCGTGAAGTCTTTCCAAATTGCGTATGCCCTTTCCATATGTTATATATAACCCTCTCCATGTAATTATTAACTGTGCATAGTTCAGAATTGAACCTGGCTTCCTCCGCTTCGGGTTATTCTATCGCTGTTGAATGCTTGTATTTCCTGCCATTGCTTTCTTTCGTTTTCTACATACATACATACATACATAACGTATATTATTGATTAGTTTGGAGTACGTAACTTTTACATAAGGTCGGTAGCTATTAATGTCTAATTTGTCTAGAAAATTCTTATAAATTTGAATTTCGTTTTGATATATTTTTTTATCAAAAGGTTGATTTTAAACTTCTTTTACTATCAAAGATTTCAACTACGCGTTTCAATCGTAAAACTAAGTTTTAGTTATCGCGTGATTGCCATCTTACAGTGCAAGAGAACGGTTTTTTACCTTTTAATTTAGTTTATATATTTTTTTTACTACATAAGGTTTCCCTAATAATTGCAACGTTATATCAATATCATTAAAAAAAACATTTCGCCAGATTATACGTTTAACCTCGAACCAGGCAATGTGCGCTGATTCCTGTATCACTTCATATTTTTTAAAGTGTTGTGGAAGAAACAGAAAGCTGAATAAAAAGATGCTTTTTATTTACTTGCGTCGATCACAGCGAATATAAACAGCACGGCTACTGATGAATACTCGTACCCGAGTTTGTTTCTTTATAAGGTTCTGAAAACTGCATAATTCCTAATGAGATTTTCCAGAGATACGTTTGACAGATTTTGGTTATAACGGAATTTCTGAAAATGGCTTTTTGGAAGAGTGGAGAGAAGTATCAGGTAATTTACATATTTTGATTTGCTACCTCACAACTTTTCGAAAAGTGAATATTTTTAATAAAATTTTCTACAAATTCAATTCAGAGTGTAGTTTATAATTAGGTCGAATTTGATGTTGAGCGGGGGATGGAATATTATTATATAAATGATATACAATTATAGTTATTATATATATATGTGTGTGTGTGTGTGTGTGTGTGTGTGTGTGTGTGTGTGTGTGTGTGTGTGTGTGTGTGTGTGTGTGTGTGTGTGTGTGTTCAGCAATATCTCCACGGTAACTGCCGTGAATTTGCCATTGGAATTTGAGACATATCACATTCTGACTAACTTACAGTTCCCATATAATAAATAGATAGATAGATATGGATGATTTTATGCTTGTATTTGTTCCCCCTGCTATCACTTGACAATTGGAGTTGGCTTGTCTAACTCACTATAAACTAGCGGTTCAGCAAAAGAGACCGATTCAATAAGTACAAGACCTAGGAAAATAAGTAGCGAGCGAGGGCGATTTGTCCGACTAAAATCTTTCGGGGTTGTGCTCCAGCATGGCCGCAGTCGAAGAACTGAAGAAAATAAAGAAATAGGTTGGTAAAACAAAAAAACGGATAGAACGAGTTAAGCTAAAAATATATATATATAACATGCCTCCTGGGAGGTAGAGTGAGTCTCTACCCGAGGTGGGTTCGAACTGATAACTTACAAACCATTTACCTAAACCATTTCGTCACGAGGTCCTTGATAGTATAGACTTATGCACGTGCACGAGTGTGTGTGAAAGGCAGAGAGAATGTGGGTGAGAGGGAGAAAGGTATAGAACGGAAAGAAGAGTGAGAAAGAGACAAACTGTGTATATTCTGTTGTGTCTGGGGAGAGTCATTCTCTTTTGGTGCCTTATTATTTAACACACTCACCGGTGTTTCTATATATATATGTATCTGAATGCATTATTAAGTGGGCGCGGACGTATGTATGTATTGCTGGGTAAATGAGCTTCTAATAGGTAAGTCCTCAATCTTCTTTGACATCTCATACGCTCTACAGTCCCAAGAGACTCTATACTAGTGGCAGCTGGTTTCCGCTTTCCAGTTGCTTTTTCTCTTTTCTGTTTTTAATTCAACCTTGGGCATTTACATCTACTTCTCACTCGCTCTTTCTCTCTCTCTCTCTCTCTCTCTCTCTCTCT
>NC_068991.1:3862286-3863353 GCF_001194135.2 Octopus bimaculoides | reverse complement strand
ATATATATATATAAGACAGATAGACGGACAGACAGAGAATCAGAGACAGAGAGAGATGCATAAACAAACATTCACACACACACGTAAAGATATATATATATATATGCACATACTTATACATATTCAAATATATATGTGTGTGCGCGTGTGTGAGAGAGAGAGAGAGGTGTGTGTGTGTGTGAGAGAGAGAGAGAGTATAGTCTCCACATTCTTAACTGACATAGCAAAGTCTTTCTACTTAGAAAGGTTTTCGGTTTTGGTTCTTCGTTCGGTTTGTTTGTTTGTTTGTTTGTTTGTTTGTCAATTCCGTTAACTGAACAACAAAAACATCAATCAATCAATAAGATTTAAAAAGAGACAATTCACAATATTTTATTTATATTATTATTTTATGATCGTAATCATTTACAGAGAAACAAGCCCTCTCGATTCGGTTGTTGTTGCTGCTGCTGCTGCTGCTGTTGCTGTTGTTGTTGTTGTTGTTGTTGTTGTTGTTGTTGTTGTTGTTGTTGTTGTTGTTGTTCCTTTGCCCCAAGTTGGTCTTGATTGAGGAGATGCGTGATTAAATACGCTGCAGATGTGGTTATCCTGTCTTTGTTTCAAACACAATGAATCTATATTTAACTTTTATTTATTATCCAACGTGTCCTTCCTATTTCAAGACGACTGTGTGATTTAACGGAGATTTCAATGCTGTTTCTAGCCAAGTGGACAAGCGAGTAGAGAATCTCTCGCTGTGTTTGTAATATGTCTAGATCTTTCTATTTGAAGATGTTATTAGTTTTTTGAGTATCTTTTGGTGTTTGATTTGTCATTTAATTAATTCTATGCTGTTAACTGGAGCAACGACACCCGACAACGATAGATATCCTTCCACGCCGTTTTGCTCTGCTTTTGATTGTTGTTCCTCGGTGTTTTTACAGTAACTAGTGAGGGAGAAAAAAAGACTGAAAGGGATAAACAGAGAAAGAAAGAAAGAAAAGAAGAAAGAAAGAAAGAAAAACAGAAAGAAAGGAGAAGAGAGAGGAAGAGAAATTGAAAGGGAAAAAGGAAGATACATATATATA